>NW_008825150.1:3747738-3765790 GCF_000699105.1 Pygoscelis adeliae
CAAAACACAGCACTGTACCAGCTACTAGGAAGGAAATTAACTCTATCCCTGCCGAAACCAGGACAGTGGCCTACAAGAAAGCTGCAGAGGGACTTTTTGCAAGGGCATGTAGTGATAGGACAAGGGGGGATGGCTTTAAACTGAAAGAGGGTAGATTTAGATTAAATATAAGGAAAAAATTCTTCACTGAGGGTGGTGAGATACTGGAACAGGTTGCCCATAGAAGTTGTGGATGCCCCATCCCTGGAAGTGTTCAAGGCCAGGTTGGATGAGGCTTTGAGCAACCTGGTCTAGTGGAAGGTGTCCCTGCCCATGGCAGGGGGGTTGGAACTAGATGATCTTTAAGGTCCTTTCCAACCCAAACCATTCTATGATTCTATGATCCTACAACAAAGACACTGTACTTAGCTGCGCTGATTTATTCCATCAGTCCTTAGCACATAGGTTTCTGGACCAAGGCCAGAAAAGTCAATGGTCCACAAGGCTGTCTTTCTACCTTTGTGTCACTTGCATCACTCACTGATTTCCAGGCTTCTGTTGGTGCTCAGAATTACTCTAAACGATTGTCTTTTATCTCTTCTTTATACTTGTTCACAGGCTATTCCTTCTTGGGACTGAAACTAGGAGTCATATGTCAATGTCATTTGTCATTAGGAGTCAAAATCTCATATAAATGACCCTTATCTCAAGAGATTTACAGTTGAGAAGGCTCAGGAAAAATAAATGTTCCTAGGGCATGATTCATCCCTTCCTAATATAGTTGTCCAAGATAGACATTCAAAGTACCTATTTCTCTCCATTGACTAGGGAGGTGGGGCTGACTAGTTCAGATTTACATATTGCAGAGGTCTAAAGTTAAGTAAGATGAAGCTACACCTTTCTGCACCTATCTCTTTTCAAGACATCCTCGCTACATCTATAATCTAGATGAATGTTAAGTTCTCTCTTTAAATTAAAAGCTAATTGTTCAAGCAAAGGGAATTATCACTGAGTGAATGGAAAAAGACATTTGCCCTCAGAACTATGTATTTATGTCTCAACAGTTGTTGCTTGTGCTTTGTACATAATAGCCAGTGTCTCATCTGGAGTTACTTAGGACTGCATTGTGCTCATTGTGCACCTTTCATGTGTGTTTTTAATAGCTGAGACCCTTCTGATGATCCTCAGAGAATGGTGCAGCTGCTAATACCGGAAATACAGCAGTTTTCTTCTCCTTTCCTATTTTTATTGCTAAATTTATATTAGGAAATTTAGCTTATTGTCCAAACAATATTAAAAAAAAAAAATCATCCTGTCAGTTAATATAACCAAAGGACTTGAAAGATGATAATAGATGAGTTTTTGGAACTGTATCAGGGTCTGTCACAGCTAAGTTCAGACGAATAACTTGCTCTTCTTTGTTCATTGCACTAGTAATTGTAGAAAAAGGCATTCTTATATCATTCAGGTGTGTCTTCCTGCACTGAATTTTGGCAGCCTTTCTGACATATTCTCATACATGCGCACATGCACATGCTCATACTCACACCATGTGTGTGAGAAACTGCTGGCATCAGCATCATCTGCCTCTTGTGCTGCAGTCGCTGAACTAGCAGCTCAGAGATGTGGCTCCCTTTCCCTCTCTGTCATTGCTGTTCTCAATTACAACACTTTGTAACAGCTCAAATCTTTTTGTCTCATAACCTCCTGCTGCAGGAAGCTATGATTTCTTGATGGTCGGGGCTCTTATAATGTGCTATTACTTAGTTTTCTGAGCTCTTTGTTGCATCTGCAAAAAAAAAAAATCACAAAAAAAACCCTAAAAATAATTTAAAAAAAAATAATCAATAAGAAATAATAAGGTTTGGAAAGTGTAATTCT
The DNA here is from genome assembly GCF_000699105.1 of Pygoscelis adeliae. Lineage (NCBI taxonomy): Eukaryota > Metazoa > Chordata > Aves > Sphenisciformes > Spheniscidae > Pygoscelis > Pygoscelis adeliae. Next base: position 3,749,599 of record NW_008825150.1, read on the forward strand.
GAGAATTGAATAGTTTGTTTTATGTATTGCAGATATGTGATATAGTTTTATCTAATCTGGCTTTTGGGACAGTAAAGGTGAAGAAAAAATAAGCAGAGCTGTGTCAGAGAAAACAAGTACATATCCAGACACATCATTAAAGAAAAGTTGTATCAAAATATTATATTACCCTTTATGAATCTTTGTCCCTCACATTCTCCTCTATTAAGCCAATCTTTTTCTGTTGTTATAAAGTAGTAAGGTCCAATAAATCCAAATTAACTGATCTCTATATATTTCATTTTCTGCAGGATTTTTTATTATTATTTTTCTTTGTTCTACACCAGCAAAATATGCTGGAACAGCAGACAAGAATTTCCAATTGTTCATCAAAATTCCTTTTGATTTCTGCCTCTTTCTTAATTTCTTTTGGAAGAGGCAGAAAAGAAATAGACTTTCCATGAAAAAGCTGCATTTGATTGCAGCCAGGCTACAACATGAGATATTTTTCATGAACAAGTATCTCCTTTATGATAATTTTTAAAGCTTCATTAAAGTCACATGCAATACACATCCTTCAGTAGATCTGAAATCCCTTGGTTGGGATTCAGGATAGTTTGATTTCTAATTCCAGCTCTGTCACTAACCTTGACAAAGAAACTTGACTGCTTTGTACCTGTATTTATCTGCCCATTCACTGTCTTTTCTGCTTAGATTGCAAGCTCTTCAAGATAAGACAGTTTTTTACTGTCTATTTTAATAAGTTGCCCTACAGAGCCTGCATATGTTCCTTTTGGATAAGCAATATGCCCTCTGTGATGATGGTACCCCCATTTCTTCTTGCCCTAGTTTGACATAGGCTCTAGCTACATGAATTAAAAGAGATTTCGGCAGTTTCTGTGGGTATTGCTTATGCTGCTGGTGGCTGCTGGTGTGGATTGACACAAGTATTCTTTGTCGGGGCTCATACCACACTGATTCCTCATCAAAAACCATCCTCTTTCCAAGTGGTTTCTCAGGACTTTTGGGTGTTATAAATCTGGGTGAAGTGATGCTATGAAAATATACTTGAATATACACATGGATAAGCAAAGGCTCAATTCAGATTTTATGAGTGTTATCAAAAATCTTTTCATTGAGTTTAGTGGGTTTTAGGAAAGGGGAATTGAGTGAAAAAACAGAAATATGGTAAGTTTCTTACACAAGTTAATCATCTAAGTTCTGTGGAAATGGTGTGAGTGTGTCTAATAATGAAGCTTGATTTTACTTCTTTGCCACAGCTTTTTACTTCCAGTATTAATTTCAAGAAAATTGTTAGTTTCACATTGCAATCATCCACATTGTTTTGAAACTTAATAGCCTATTTCTCCATAGTAAAAACTCCATGGCGATTGTTTTAAGCATTCATTTACTGAGCATATCACAGAGAAACAGAACAAGAAATGAAAATTCTTAGGAATAAATAGTTAGATGATCAATTACTGTTTGTTGATGGGGAATGGGAGAGAATCAGAACATTGTGTAAAAGTCTTCTTTTCAGTGCATCAGAGAGAAAGATGTTTTCTTTATTTTCATATGCCTTTCCCATGAGTACTAAATGTATTTTCCAAAGGTAACAAAATTAAAAAAAGAAACGAGACAGACTGTGAGAGGGGAAGAATTTTAAACCACAAATATGAGTATTATTTACAGATGCCTAAGACCACCTAGTTCTTTATTTGATCTTTCACTCCTATGCCCTCTGGAACAAAACATGAAAACTGATTGACTTACCTAATTTTCTCCTCAATGGGATTTTAACTCCAAAATCATATCTATGTTTTTAGAAATTCTATCCTATATTGTCCCCATTTTAATTTTTTAATATATTTTTTATCTTGCAAAATATGAAAATCAATCGACTTGCATGGTTTGTTTAACTACACTACTACTGTTTGCATAGCTAACAAATAGACTAGAGTGACACAGAAAAGAAAAAAGGAAAATTTCCCTTCTCAGTTTACTGTCAAGAGACAATAAGCAAGACTTGTATTGCATATTTCAACTTTCTGTCCTCATGAACTCCAGCTCATCCAACTCTGGCCACACAGACAGCTGGTTTGGTGTAGCAGCTCTCCTTCCTGTTGGTAAAGCCCGTTTCCAGGGTCTTAGTCCCCAGAACTTTTATGGAGATCTCGGAATTTTAAGTGATTTATATGTGGTTACATTTGAAATCCCAATCTATTTTCACAAGAGGAAAATTAGGGAAAATGAGACAGGATGAAATGATAAGTCTGCGGGAGGATAAGAACTAGGACCATAAAAAAAAAGAATCTAAAGAATCCAGAATCCACTGAGCCTCAGGGATTGCCTAATATTATGTGCTTTGTCTGCTCTTTCTAGCAGTCCCTGATACATTTGTGGTCTGAAGTTTTAGGGAATACCCCTCAATTTGAAAGCAAAATTACTGAAAAGACAAAATGGACGGTGAGGTCTCAATTCTTCAGGGAACTGACCTTTCCCATTCTAAAATATCAGAGTATAGCTGCCTCGCTAAAATGTTCAATAATGATGTACCAAATTTAAACATTTCCTCCCAGTTTAAGAAATCCCTTGTCCATTACTGCACAAATCTGAGACTGCACAAATGTTCTCTGAGTTTGACTTGAGAGGATATTCTGTGCCTGTCATTTTATGTGCATAAAACACAACAGCTTTTTTGACAGAGGATGCACCTTTGTATGTGTTTATGTAGCCCAAAGAAATACTAATCTTGAGTGAAACTTCCAGCTAGTCAGTAGTGTTATAGCAGTCAATAGCCATAACAGCACAAGACATTTTGAAAATTATGTTCATGGGTTAAATTTCTTCTTAAAAGATGTTACCCAGTACTACTTATGAGTTATTTAATAATACGTACCCAAGCTATAATTTTGCCCTGCAAAATTATTAGTTTTGAGTAGGACAGAGGGTGAGGGAAGAGGTTGAAAAAACAATTGACTTAATTTCCTCTGATCTATCTGGATGAAACTAATGTCTTTGAAGATGCTTCACAGACAAAATAAAAGAAAACAGCCTAAAAGCCCAGAAAGGGTGTCTGACACCCACCCACTTTGGAGCAGCAGGAAGGAGGATTCCTGCTCGGAGTTTGTCATAGCTGCCTTGGATGTCTCAAGTTTCAGATTCCTGCCTTCCCCTTCCCCGCTGTGGAGATGAGGGTTTGAACCACAAAACTATTGTAGGGTAAGGCTCTTTTTTCCTGTGGCTGATAAAGAGTTCCAGGGTGAAATCCAGTAACTCTTCTCCGTGAAAGCTGTGTAGAAGTTATAAAGTTGCTTTGCAAAGCTTTTTGGAAAATCGGGACCAGCTCAATACTACAGGCACATTCCACAATTGATGTTCATGGGCTGGCGATTCTGTTAAAAGGCATGTTGAATCCAAAGAATATGTTTTCCCCATCCCACAATATTCTGCTCATGTAATAGAGAACACAATTGAGTCCAACTCTTATCAATTTTCATATTAATAGATTAGTTCACAATAGATTAGGTAGGTGAAGGACCTGCCTAAGAATTACATTAAAGCCATAGCAACCCCAAAGAATAGATGAAACATCTAATCAGTCACACAGTACATGGGAAACCTGTTTAAATCAGAAACTAAACTGGAAGAGTGAAACAATCTTTTATTAAAAACTGCAGCAGAGCATAAATACTCTTCCAGATGAAAGAGAAAAATGAACGTCTTAAATAATTGATTTCTTAATAATCTTCAGGGAGCAACAAATAGTTCTTTATCATATACATATATTACACATCACACTCTAACTAATGTAGCATTCTCTTTAGGGCTGACCTCTGAGCTAAGAGGGTATGTAACTGCTGACTGCATTGGCTGCTCTTAATATGTCCAATTTCTTGAAATAATTGCAGTTTTGGAGACTTCAGTGGAGTTGATCAGCTTTCAAATGCTTTATAGGCATAACAGGGCACATTTTTTCTCCTATAACTTTACTCAATTTGCCCTACTTAGATATATAATTATTACTGTTGATAAATTGCAGTATTACCAATGCTGAATATAAAGTGGAATCCATGATTCCATTGCCTTCAATAGCTGTGGAGATTAATTTATCAACATGTAGGTTGTAGGTGTTTTTTTTTAAATGCTTAGATGAAAGGTAGAGCTGTTACGTACAAAACTTATGGACAAACAGCAAATATAATCCAAAAAGTGAAGTTTGAAATGTACTTTCAGTTGAGTTATTGTGAAAACAATCTTATAGCATATATGATACAGGAAAGTAAAATGTTAGTTTAATAAATAAACTTCTATATGCTTAATTATATAAAGGGATCATTATTATTTCCATTAATCTCATACATTAGGATATATTATGGTTCAAAGGAGACAGAGCTCATTACTGATTTTTTAAATAAAATATTTTGGAGTATATCATTCTGCTCTCTTACGATTTTAGCTTGCTCTAATTTAGAAAAAAACAAATGTTGAAATAGAAATGTTTCTGTGGAATGAAAATTCTCTTTTCTGATTAGCCATAGTTTTTGAACTATTGGTAAGTTTCCTCATTATTTTAGGGGGTTCTGTGAAAATTGGGATCGTCATATCCTCCTCCTTTATTAAATTACAAATTTATTTCTCGTCACTTATATTTGACTGTATTACAGAACATCTACAGTTCAGAAATTATCAAGTTGCTGCTTGACCACTGTAGGCCACTTGGTTATTTGTATATGTAATTGTTGAGGAACGCTCTAACTTCAATATTTTATCTCTTTCCCACCCTCAAAGCTGGCTTTCAAAAGTGTCACTGGGAAACGTAACAGAACAGAAAAAAAAAAGTAATGAGGATCTTCCCAAGCATATTTCCACAATAGTTTTGGAATTTTCTATCATAGCAAACATTATTCTGTGAAACTATTACTAATGAGGCCTCATTTCCAGCACATTTAAATCTTGTTATATAAACTTATGTAGGTTCAAGTTCGTATTGCAGTTCCTTCTGTGGTTGTTGTGTTAATAAGATGTCGTTTCTGGGATATCTCAAGTACAGTTGAGCTCATACTGTACTTCATATACTTTATATAATTTGCATACAGCCTGTCCCCTCTATTTTCATAAAACTTTTAAGAACTTAGTGTCTTTGAGGGGTTTTATTTTTTTTATCATTAGCTGAAGTTGCCAACAGTTACCAATAGCCTTTATGTGGCCCAGAGAGCAGGCAGACAACCATGTATTCAGAGCGTTATGGCTCTGTTCTGTAGGAAACCAGGCTAACAAACAGCCAAATGGACCTTTCTCTGCAGAATGGTGATTCTGCATTCCTCCCTTCCTTTTCTTCAGGAGTTTTTACATCTAAATTATTCCATAAACACTAAACCAAGAGCAGCACCCTGCCTGACTGCTCTGGGAATAGGGCAGAAGTGAGACTTGTGGCAGCAGATTGCAACCTCATACCCTATTCTCTTCCTTTTGTCAGTCCTGTGATCACAACGGGTTAATTTTTTGTGATTTCTTGTCAGCTGCCCTGTCTGGTGTACTGAGAGACAGTTTGTCTTTCACATGTACCGGAGAAGGTTAGCACCATTTAATGTTACCATCTTCAGAGAATCACCACTGAGTGCTTCAGAAGAAGACCTCGTTCTGGTTTTGTAGCTGTCTCCTATTAATGACAGAACTGTAGTGTGGTCCATAGTAGTTAGCAAGACTCAAAGTGGTCTGGCTTTGGAAGACTTTTTTTTTCCTTTAGCTGTCTGTCATATTACCTATAGTACTAATAGAGAGAAAAATCAGTTTATAATTAATCAGGTCTTCCAAAATATCCACTACACAAACACTTGTTGAGGAGTTTATGTTTTCACTGCTCGTTCAAATGTGTGCCATTTCAACATTTAAGATATTCCATCACTTGACTATCAGAATAGAAATTATCAATTAGTTCCTTTGAATCTAGAGTGCACGCATTTCTTTGATCCCTAACACCGTGAACGTGGAAAGGCAGTAATCATCTGGATGTCCCTATAACTATATATCTCAGTGAAAAGCACTTTTGGCAACCTGTGATGGATAAGGTAACAGTGAACTTTTCAGCCTGGAATGAGTCGGAGTCCTTTGTTGCAAATATTAACTTTTTTTTTCCTTCTTTCATACTTGACAACTGTATTTCATATATTCCTTATTAGGGAGTGCATCAATGCTGCATATAAATAATTAATATGTCATTTTAATAATTCAATATAGACAATTCAATATAAACATTTAGAATTAATGCCGCTATTTGTCAATACAACACACACTTGTGTATTGCAGAATATTAGGAAAACTTAATATTCTGGTGTTTATTTTTGGCATTTTATTATATGTTAAAACTGAAAAAATAAGATAGAAAAATTGAAGATGGTATAATTGTTGTAGAAAACTAATCCTAATGTTATCATGTTCCATCACAGGAGTTTCAGAAGCACTTCATTAATTATAATTAGCAAATGGAAGATGCACTTAAATCAGAAAAGCGTAAAAAAAAAAGGTGTTAGTGAGCTGCGGTTATGGAGAGAATGCTGACACTGGGTTTTCGGCTGGAAGTTTGGTTAGACTCAGCTGAAGCAATGAGAATAAAAACATCCCCCAGGTGAGTCACTGGGATATTTTGCACCTTTGGGGTAGGATTTTATATTACAGCTACTGTGATGTGGATGCCAGGAAGGGTCTCTATTTACTTCATGTTAGCCTGGGAGCTTGACCATTGGTAAGCAGCCAGGAAAGCTGACGTGCTCTCCTTTGACTTATTTCACCATAAACAATAGAGTACATGAGCCCAGTACGTGCCCATCAACAGTCACGGGGTTGGGAAGGAATTCTGACAAGTCTAGGCTGATGGTGACTGAACAGTTTTTCTGCCTTTGCCATTAAAAAATGAACCTTGAGGGCTATGCTGCATGACTCTGAATGCCAGTAGGTGCCAGTAAGGCAGTGTGATCTTCTACAGCGAGTGCTCAGGAAGACAATACAGAGGTACAGGCTGGTGGGCAAGGGCCAGGCTTTCAGCAATGTGTCTGGGGACACAGGCTGCTAGAACAACCGCTTCAGAAAGTGCAAGGGACTGTGATTCTACCTAGACCAGATTTTCCCCCTTTTTGCCCCCAAGAATCCAAAACTGGACCAATGCAAATTAGTATTGCTTGAATGTGATACACAGTGTTTCTCAACACCCATGCATTGGACACAGGAATTAGATCTCAGGGTAACTATGTGATTAGGAGAGTAAGGTGTGTGATTATGAGTAGAGTAATCTAAAGATCAGTTGAATTTCAGTGTCGATGTCAGCCTTTGCAAGTGTGCCGAAGTAAAAACTTTCAAACTGTCTATAATATTTGATATGCAGTTGGAAAGCATAAGGAATATGGTCATTTGCAATAATAATAATCAAGCCTTACTTCATCCATTACAAAAATTTGGATTAATGAAACCTGAATGTTAATAGATTGAGAGATACTCCAAATCTATAATGACTACAGCAATTGAATGAGATTTAATTGTTCACTTTAACTGTATTACCTCTCAGGCAGCAAGCCTTTAGATACCAGGAATAGCAAATGGAACTATGAAAATCATAAATATTTTACTCTGAATTTTTTTCCACATCTAGCTTCCTTCAAAATTCAAGATCTAACACTTCATGCACCTATATAAAACACAGCTTTATTTGTTACATTTTAAGGCACAATCTATTTAGCTGTGATCTTTCAGCACTTCCTAGTTATTCTGTGTTTGTGCTGTCCCTAGACAGGGCATGACGCTGCAATATACAATTTTGGTAATTAGGAGAACAGCATTTTTCCTTTCAGCTGGCACTGATAATAAACCACTACATAGTGTATGGTGGTAGTAGAAGTATCACCTTTTAGATTTGTCACAAACTGTAAATCTTGACTTTATGATTACTAAGGAGACAAAACTCTTTCATGGGTGGCAAAACTCTGTTTGAGTTCAACTTCTGGATTTGTGATTCAGCCTAGGTCCATCTGCTAAGCTTCTCTCTTTTTTGTCCTCATTTGTTTCAACAAGTAACATGGGATCAGATCTTTTGGCCTCAACAAGGCCAACTGCCAGGTCCTGCACTTTGGCCACAACAACCCCATGCAGCGCTACAGGCTTGGGGAAGAGTGGCTGGAAAGCTGCCTGGCGGAAAAGGACCTGGGGGTGTTGGTCGACAGCCGGCTGAACATGAGCCGGCAGTGTGCCCAGGCGGCCAAGAAGGCCAACGGCATCCTGGCCTGTATCAGAAATAGTGTGGCCAGCAGGAGCAGGGAAGTGATCGTGCCCCTGTACTCGGCACTGGTGAGGCTGCACCTCGAATACTGTGTTCAGTTTTGGGCCCCTCACTACAAGAAGGACATCGAGGTGCTGGAGCATGTCCAGAGAAGGACAACGAGGCTGGTGAAGGGTCTGGAGAGCAAGTCTTATGAGGAGCAGCTGTGGGAACTGGGGTTGTTTAGCCTGGAGAAAAGGAGGCTGAGGGGAGACCTCATCGCTCTCTACAACTACCTGAAAGGAGGTTGTAGCGAGGTGGGTGTTCGTCTCTTCTCCCAAGTAACTGGCGATTAGGACGAGAGGAAATGGCCTCAAGTTGCACCAGGGGAGGTTTAGATTGGATGTGAGGAAAAATTTCTTTACTGAAAGAGTGGTTAAACATTGGAACAGGCTGCCCAGGGAAGTGGTTGAGTCACCATCCCTGGAAGTATTTAAAAGACGTGTAGATGAGGCGCTTAGGGACATGGTTTAGTGGGCATGGTGGTGTTGGGTTGACGGCTGGACTCGATGACCTTAGAGGTCTTTTCCAACCTTAATGATTCTATGATTCTATGATTTTTTTGTTTCTTGGACCTTTTCTTCTTTCTCAATAAATTTTCAATTGCCTTCACCTGAGTTATTTCCTACCTACTGTCTGAATCCTACTTGTCTTTTAATATCAACAGTGATCAGAACTTTGCATTTTAACAGAGATCATAAGCAAAATCCTGGGAGATTCTGGAATAATAGGAAGAGTCTGAATATGAGACAAAAAAATATCTTGTATGTAAGATCAGGCTTAATGAATTAAGATATTCCATATGAGCAGGTTGTTTGAAGGAGATTAGGTTTCCAGCTCCAAAGGAGCTGAAAAACTAGAAAAATCAACTTATAATCAGAGCTCTGGAGGAAATTGTGTAGACACCAACTATATTTTGCTGTGAGAGTTTTACTCACAAGATTAGACTAAAAGTTAAAAAAGCTTAAATTCTCATTGAAAATTATTGGAATTACATGGACAGAAAAAAATCTAATGACTAGAGAAATATGATGTGCCAGTACTGAAGCAATTAAAAGAAGTCAGCATGTTTTGTACATGTAGTCAGATAGGAAGGAAACTGAAGAAGTCAATTATTTAAGCATATGTGGGAAAAAAGAGGACACAGTAGAAAATGGGGAAAGGGTACAGAAGACTGAATGGAATTGGAGATTTAGGATTAAGTTTAGAAGGTTGATAACGAGCAGCTGTGGAGACGAATCCACTCTTGACTCAAGTGTACAATTTGCATATTAATTGCTAAATACAAGTTTATAAGTGTTGGAATTTCCTATCATTTCTTATTTAACCTGCTGTAGTCTTTTTCCTATCTGTTCTAAAAATGCCAGCAAATAGATAAAAAACAGATAAAAAGCAAGCACCATAATATATGCCCTTGTTTTATGTCTTTTATAATGACAAAACACTCCAGTATTGTGCCTTCAACTTTGACAAATATTTTTACTGCAACAAAGCTTACATGAAAATTCAACTAGATGTTATGGGAACTTCATCTTCAGTTTCACCCCACCATATCAAATATCTTTGCAAAGTCAATGAAAGAGAAAAAGGTTTCTCTACAGAAAGATTTTGAAAATCCTCATGGATGGAAGAAGTTATGCACTTCTGTGATATATTAAAACACTTCTTTAAATGACCAGTTTTTAATCTTTTTGTCTTTCAATTTTCTTTTCAGGCTCAAAGATATGTGAATCTGGACTAGAGTTATTTGATAGTCATGACCTCGCCATGTGTTCAGAGTAAATCATGGGAACGCTGCTTGGAATGTAAATGTTGTCCAGCTGGCCAGGCATCTCACCCAGCCTTCCTTTATGGTCTAATTCTTTACTAAGCTTTGCTTTCATGTTCATTTCTTTCACTACATTTTGTGTGAACTGACATCCTCCTGATGCTGTTTCCTTCCTGGACAGGAACCAAAATTCTCACTTGTTAATATTGTTACTGCTGCTGTTATTAACAACACTGTAATTGTTGTTTAATGATACCAGTAACTAATTCGCCCATAATCAAGGTGTGCAGGACACTGTGCAGATATTTGTGCACAATAATATTTTATATGTCAGGAAAGCTTGTAAAATTCCTAGCTGGCTGGAACCTCAGAGTTTTGGATGCATTCTTTAGACAAGGAAAAAAACCCCAAACTGTTGCCGTAACATTTTTTTCCCTCCTTCTAGACCTGCAAAGAATGATTGCCTGGCTGCTTGTGCCATATAGAAGGGTTCAGCAAAAGCTCGTTGTTTTCCCGTACAGTGCATGTGGAGGCTTATTCATCATTTTCATAGGCTATATACAATTTTACAGTAGGATTGTGAGCTCTATTCCTCCCGCATGTCACTGTTATGATGCCAATTGCCACTACCTACTAGAAAAGAGAAAAACAATTTTCCCTCTACTGCCAGACCTGGGAGTGAGGAGTTTTCTTATGTTTCATCTCAGCCACTCAGGGATCCCACTGAGTAGTTGCGTGTATATAATGTGTTGGTACTTTTGTACTTTCATTATACTGATTTTCAGTCAGTAAGGGATGTCTTCAGCTCACAGAACTGGTATCAGGATTAGGAGAAGATATTACTTGAAGGAAGTAGGGAATAACGTTTATGCACCTATATAGCTAATGCAACCACTGTGTAGATCTTTTTCCTCGTGTCCTCAGCGCCACGTGGAGTACCGAAGAGGTTTGAATAGGGATACTGCAAGGAGATCAAAAGTTTAGATTTGTTAAACTTGGTCTCTTTGAGTACATTCCTACTTAAAAAAAAAACAAAACAAAAACAAAAACAGAGGGTGATCTCAAAAGCTGGACCCCTCATCAACCAGCTTAATCCCCAGTTGTTTTGTAATATTTACTTTACCTCCATGAGATTATCTTTGTAGAACTTGATATTTTGACTCTTTCCTGCTAAGTCTGAAAGACAATTATGTTCTCCATTTCCAGTTCATCTCCATAAAAAACATGCAGGGCAACTGATGCATTGCATGGAAATTTCAGCAACATCCTCCTGTGTGGCTGCATTGTCATGTCACAAACAAAACTGTGAATTCTCTTTCCTTCTGTCCAGATGGCTCTATCACCTAAGCTAAAACAAATGTAGACCTTTGCATTGCTGATCTTCTATTCTTTAGATTGAGAAAATGTTAAGGCATAAAGGAATATGAGTTCTTTTTTTGATTGAATTTAGCAAGCACTCTTTATGAACAACTAATACAAGCAACACTGGCATATTCAGAAAAGAATGCTTTACAGCATTTTTTGAGAAGATTCAAGCAGAGGACTCCATGTAATCAGCATGAAGAAGCCCTAGCAATTCATTGGATATAGAGTTTTTGGAATTAACATTTAAGATAAGCTTTTCACCCCTCATATGCTAGCCTGGACTGTACAAAGTATAAAACAACATTGCCTGCCTCAGAAAATCCTGACAGAATTAAAACTCTCAAAGAATTAGAGAGTTGTTGAAGTAACTTTTGAAAACATTCATGACTAAATGCTAGCAACCATGCACTGAGCAAATGGCACATCATACCATGAAGCAGAAATGGCAGAATGCATATATAATGTGCTACCTACACATAAGGCCCAATGTTGCCGGGTACAAAGTGGTAGAAATTTCTGCAAAATTCATATCAAGGATTGATAATGATACTAATTAATTTTTGTCCAACTTCCAGTTCATATAACGTTTGTAGTTAATCTTTGCTTTGCTCGCTAAGTTCCTTTAATCAGCCTCATTCACCCCTTTGTTGAAGTTCTGTGGAATGAAAGCAGTGAGTAGCCCTACATTTCTGCCATCATATTGAGAGGGCTTCCACAGAAGGCACTTTGCAGTGGTTATACCAACCTTTTCCTCTATTTCATATTTCTTTCCCCTCACTCGTCATCTTCTGTGTCATGAGGTAAATTGTCAGCCTAGATAAACTGAATATCTCCATTCATTTCAGCTCAGCTCAGCTACATTAACTTACAACCTCTGCAGAGCTGTGCCCAGGCTAGCATTTACTGACCTGGTGCAAAACCTCTTTCTTGTGTTATGAGATTGTTATCTTGTTTTCCTTTGCTTCTGGAGTTCTCTTGTTCAGTATTGAATGCTGCTGATCCACTATAGTTTATTCTTGTCCAAGCATGTCTGTTACGGTAAATATGATGCATGATTACTCTGTTTTTTCCAGGCACTGATCTCATTATGAAGACGACAAGCTACTGCTTCATGATGACATTATTAAATGAGAACATAATGGCAAGAGTAGTTAGCCACATCACACTGTAAAGAGACAACTAGAGGAAAAGTTGTGCTTAGCAGTGACTATGAATGATTAAATATTTACCATATCTTGAGCAAGAACACAATATTTCTGGTGCTGGGACTTACTGCTTAAAGTGAAAAAAAAAAAATTTTGGTACAGCAAAAATATCGTCCTGCCAAAGCACTTGTATTGCTCTACTCGTTAAATAAATGTAACATTTTAAGTTATCTTGTAGTGGAGTGTAAAAATAAAATAATCTTGCTTCAATCACAAGAATAATTACAATACCAGGAAAAAAATTCTCTTTTCAAGCACCATATATATTCTATGATACATTAAAGTGTCATTGGAGCCAGCATTTCCTTGGTTCTAATCTGGTCAGAAATGTGTTGATTTGAAAAAGATCATCCTTATTGTTGAGAAGAAAAATGCCAAGAATTCTAATACTAGTGAATTGATGTAACTTGAGCCAAAAAGTCAGAGCAATGCTGATTTCAGAGTACATTTAAAATCAAGAAAATATGTTTAGTTTTAAATGGACAAATAAGACAAATTTAAAGTATGAAATCCATGAAAAATTAAATGCACATGCATTGTGCCTTTTTTATTAATTTTTTAAACTTTCCAGAAACAAACAGGTTGATTGTTAAAAGGGATTAAAGTATATTTAAACTAGTCATTCACCAAAGCAAACCAAGGCACACTTCTTAACTATATCCTTTGAGCCCACTTATATCTATGCCAAGAACAAAAGACACTGCATTGCTACAGAGAACTTTGAAAACATAAACCATGAACTGTTCTTGTTGAACAGCTTTTAGCCCTCCCAAACAGAGACAACTTCACTTCATATATCCAATCCAAATTACCTTTCCGCCTGCAAGATTTGTAGTTTTGAACCAGGATCTGCAGCACAGAAAGAAAATGTGCTAATCCGAGTGTCTTTACAGTGTCCCAGGCAGAAGTTAACACATGCTGCAGACATGCACGATCTGTGTCAATAAATATTCAGGGTAGTTTCAGCACCTACAACATCCTTTCGTTATGACGGTATGTTAATGGCCTCCCCCATAAGACTGAATATCAGCAGGAGCTTGAGAAAAAAAATCAGAAAAGTTTTCCAGCTCTATGCCGACTGACCTATATGCTGCAATGAGGCGCTTCACAACATAAACAACAGAGGTGATAAGTACAGAGCAGCTCTGCGGCAACACAGTAAACAGATAGCATTTCTCGCTGTAGTGATGCCCCCCGTTCCTGCAGTCAGAGCCCCGCAGACACCATGCAGCCTTTGCTGGATGACATGGTGGAAGATGCAGCAGACAAGGCAGAGCTGGAATCACCAGTGAAGCAAAGCTGGAAGGAAGCTCAGGAGCCCAGCCAGGCTCTTCTCTGTGCACAAGGCAGGGCCAGTTAACCTACCCTTTCCCTCCATCTCTTAGATGGCTGGCTGGAATATTTTTCAAAAACTTCAAACGTCAAATAACAATGATCCAACTATACTCATAAGAACCCTGCTGTGCTAAACTATTCTCACTATTCAATATTTTCTCTTCTAGATTGTTAATTTAAATCTCCCTTGTCCTCATTTAAACCTGTTACTTCTTGCCCTGCTGGCAGCACATATTTAGGATGGTTTGTTTCCTTCCCCTTTAAAGTCACTTTTATGTATTTGAAGACTCTTATTGTACAGATATACAATACAATATGACTTTTTTTCTCTAGATTAAATAACGTCAGTTCAGCCACTATTTATGAGGAGTCTTATGAGGAGCAGCTGAGGGAACTGGGGTTGTTTAGCCTGGAGAAGAAGAGGCTCAGGGGAGACCTCATCGCTCTCTACAACTACCTGAAAGGAGGTTGTAGCGAGGTGGGTGTCGGTCTCTTTTCCCAAGTAACAAGCGATAGGACGAGAAGAAATGGCCTCAAGTTGCACCAGGGGAGGTTTAGATTGGACATGAGGAAAAATTTCTTCACCAAAAGGGTTGTCAAGCATTGGCACAGGCTGCCCAGGGAAGTGGTGGAGTCACCATCCCTGGAGGTATTTAAAAGATGTGTAGATGTGGTGCTTAGGGACATGGTTTAGTGGTGGACTTGCAGTGCTAGGTTGATGGTTGGACTCAATGATCTTAAAGGTCTTTTCCAAATTATTCTATGATTCTATGATTTGTCTGCGAGTTACATATCCAAGAGCTGTAAACGTTCACCTTGTTCTCCTCTAGTCTTTATCCAAGCATTCTACACTTAAACTATATGCCCAAAATTAAGCACAGGACTCCAGCTAAACAAAGAAAGAAAATCAGTTCATGTGACAGTGCTGTTTCGGATTCAAGTATAATGTTTGACTTCTTTTGCAACAGCAAAGCTATTAGATTTCTCTCCAGTTTGGGATTCACTATTCCATCCCAACCTGATACTGCAGAGCTTCTACCTTGATTAATAATTTCACATCCTGCATTTCTGCTGTTGCTGATTCTTCTCAAAGTATAGAACTTTGTTTTGAATTGCATCTTGGTTTCCCAAACTATTTCTTCAATTTGTCAGTCATTTCAACTGCCTTACAACGTACTTGCAGTCCTCTAAACTGGATAATGTTTAAAAATTTAATAAACTCACTCTCCGTTCCATCATCAAAGTCATTAATTAAAATATCGAACAGTATCAGACCCATAACAGAACTGTGAGGAATGTCATTTTATATGTTTTCCATTTTGTCAGCACACTGATTATTATTCATCCAGTACTGTTATTTGACCCATTTGCACTGACCTTGTGTTAGTTTCCTCTAATCAACACCTTCCTATCTTGCTTAAGTGACGATATGTGACAAGATTTCTGACATCTTCTGCCTCTGCTTTAAGCAGATTGAAAAAGTTATTTATGACTGTAACAGGCAGTCTTCTTCAGACAGGTGTGTTCTTGCTTTACTGAGGAAAATACAGAAGCCTCATGAGGTATGGCTTGATATGAAAACTAAACTACAAGACTTCTGTATATCTTGGGCTGTGATATTGGTGTTAGTGAAGGGTTAAAGAGACCAGAGGCATGTTATATAGGTTTTCAACATCACTGTTATAGTCATCTGACTCAGCATGTGGAAGGAGATGTCAAGCACACTGCAAGTCTTGTGCACCCTGAAGTGTTCATCAGACATGAACAACTTGCATTTTTTTAATATGTTGCACACTGGAGAAATCTGTTCCTCTACAGAGAGACTTAAAAATGGCTACTGCCATTAGATCAGGCAGATGTCTTTCACTGACTTAGTTAAGACCTAGATATTCCTCTCATCCAGAATTTATCTATTATTGTCAGTAAGATAATGAAAAATCAGTGCAACACGGGTAAGCAAGTAAGTTTAAGGAAAAAAAAAAGCCTACATATTCATATGCAGATCAATTCAAATGAGCAATACCATTTGTTGTAGGCAACACTGTTTTCTAGGATTTTAATTTTTGCACTGGTATGTTTGCAATAATAAGGTATTGTTAAGAATTTTTTTCTTCTCCAATGCTAAATGTTTTTAAAAGATAAATAAGTTTTAAAAATTAAAGAAAAAAGGGAAAACAATAAAGAAAAAAATAAAGAAAATGAAATAATGGACACCTTAAGAGCTTGTTGTAG
>NW_008825150.1:3765804-3780359 GCF_000699105.1 Pygoscelis adeliae
GAAACCTTAACAATAGCCTTCCTTTTTGCGATGCTGTTTGTGCCATATTTAGATCAGATGGTCTATTTTACAAATGAATTCTGTTAGAGCTCCAAGTTACAAAACCAACGGCAGAAATTCAGGTCATCCATCACGCAGTGCACATGTATGACCACCCAAATAAAAGTATAAGTGACAGTTGTTGTAGGGTGTCAAAACAATGATCTGAACATTTCCTGCAGTAAAAATACCACTAGACAGACATGCATACTTCTGATTCTAAAGTTGAAAGACAGTAGTAGCAGTTACTTTAGTTTTGCTCAATAGAGCTTTAGAAATGTAATTGCCCAACAGTGCACAGAATTCCCTTGTCATAAACAAAGTGACAGAAAATAAGGTTTATCCTGCAAAACGTTTTTTTTCAAGGCTCTGAAGTCCTCCCAGTTAAGGTGGGAATGGAGCTGGACCCAGGTTTAGCACATTACCTGCCAGAATACTTCAACAGGTAAACACAACTGGGAAAAGAGGAAAAATATGAATAGATTAACAAAGGAGAGATTAACATGGGATTTTCTCCTAGGTATAATTTTGCATTCATTACTGTAATGACCAGTGCCGACACAGTGATTGTTACTTGTAATAGAAAGCATGTTCAATATAATAGTTCAGCTTTGAAACACTAGAACATTCAGAGTATATGACAACCAATTCAACAGATGCTCAGGAGGATGCTAAGCATCAGATACAAAATTTTATTTTTCAGTTACCGGCTTTAGATAACTTGCATCCAATAACTTTAAGACAGGTGGCCAAAGAGCCCTCTGACTCCTTCGTGCTGATTTTCGTCAAGTCTTGGAACACCAAGGGTCTGGAGTGCCAAAAGGAGGCAAAAGCTGCAGCACTGTGAACAGGGGGTTTAGAGGCATGATCTCGACTGTCAGTCCTAAACACAATAATGTCATAACTGTTAAAATACAATTAATAAACTACTTAAAAAGGAGTGATGTGCAATTTTTTAAGATGAATTTGTTACTTCCTTTTAAGTTAGGGTTAACAAAAGGAATGGTTTGAAAACTTAGACTTCTGTGAAATATTTAAACTGAGATTGATAACCATTTTCACTGAGAACCCAGAATCTACCTAGAAGAGTTTAAATGCAAGGCAACTGCTATGTCTCAGCTGTCACTGTAAGTTGGGTCTTTATCAGGGTCTTTTAGAGATCAGTCCTTGACTTCATGTATTCTACACTGTATTGTTGACCTGGAAGAAAATCTAAAGTTGCTGCTGACAAAATTCACAGAAGACAAAAGTAATGAGAATGATAAGTAATGGTGAGGATATGTTCCAGAAAGAAACCAATCACAATCATTCCTTGATAAATCAGGCTGCAAGCAACTAATTTGGGCTTCAGTAAAATCAACTGTAAAATTACCCATTTAGGAAGGAAGAATAAAGAACCTGGTTACAGCATGGGGAGTTCTATCCACATTAAAAATGGCTTTGAAAAAGGCATACTGAGGCTATAGTGATAATCAGCTGAACATTGGCTCCAGTACAATTATTTGGCCAAAGGGCTAATGAAATCTTGTTTGTGTCTATAGGAGTTTATCAAAAAGAAAGTTACAAGCAGTGATCCAATTGCCTTTTAAAATATCTACATGTGGAACAGAAATCTGATAACAAAGGAGGCACCTCTGTTCCACAGAGAGATGTGTAAGAAGATACAAATGCTTGAAATTAGACCTAAAGAAGCCTAGTCAATAAGTAGAGCACAGACTATTAACAGCAAAGGCTGTTAATCATTAGTACAGTTTAACAAGAGCTGTGGTAGATAGCTTTTCCATCACTGGAAATTTAAAAATCACTGGCTACTCCCCTAGTTTCTGCTGCAAGCAGAAGTTAATCAGGAAAATTAAATTCTTTGTTTTATGGAGGCATTCAGATTATAGTGGTCTTGTCTGTCTTTGCCATGTACAAATATATCACGCAACTTTATAACTGCAAAACAGTCTATCATTATGCTCTAGACCTTCATTTTAATACCAGACCTTGCGACTTCTGTACTCTGCTGTACAAAAAGGTGACCGATTTGTATTCAGCTCATACAGCTGAACAATGCAAAAAAGATTTTGCTTTGATTTTGTCTTGTTTTGATGTTCTGTTGATGTAATAGAAACATGACTGTGACTAAAGTATCTCTATTCTTAATGGGAAAATGTATCTTCCTGTTAAAATACTGGAGAGTTCAATGATGGCCTTTGCCTTTAAATTTATACATAAATTTACAGGCATGACACAAAATATTCATAATGAGCCTTTGGAAACATACATACCGATGTTTTAGTCAGGGCTGTGAACAAGAACACAGTTCTTTCAAGGATTTTTACATACAAAAAGAGCAGCTGGTAAAAATTTCAGTGTATTGTCTTCCCTTTGCAAACATCTGG
The DNA here is from genome assembly GCF_000699105.1 of Pygoscelis adeliae. NCBI lineage: Eukaryota > Metazoa > Chordata > Aves > Sphenisciformes > Spheniscidae > Pygoscelis > Pygoscelis adeliae. The sequence continues at coordinate 3,768,231 of NW_008825150.1, forward strand.
ATCTTTCTTGTTAATAATATTAATGCTGTATAAAACTAGGTGTGTCTATTCAGAATATGATCCTGTTGTCAGCTAGCTAGTTATCTATGGTAGTAATCTATAGTAAGTGATGCTAGAGCTATGTTTTATCTGAGACAATAATAAGGGTTGGGATAAACAAATGAGAAGAATTACGCTGACAGCAGCACCATCCATTCACAAGCATGTTTTTGGCAACTTTGAAAAAAAATCTCCTACTCTCTCAGAAAGTTTTCTTGACTAGTTCCTAACTTGTGCTGGTGATCATTGCTAAGCTAAGTTATGGCTAGGAGATATTTTCATTCTACCTATGCGATTTATATGTCTATCGTAAGACGAATTACTAATGTGATGCCATGAGAAGAAGACAACCCATATGATTAACCTTTCAGAAAAGAAATGTGAACCAGTCCTTAGGAGCTTGCTTTCATGGTTCATAATGCCAGCAACCTCAATGGAAAACTCCTTTCAAGGCACAAACAACTTGTATAATTCAGTAGTTGCCTTATGCTAGTTCTAGCTTAAGCCTCAAAGAAAGCAAAAGAGGTAGTAAAACTTGATTGCCTTGCCCCTGAATGCATTACGAATACAGACTGCTGTCACGCAGAATACAAACCACACAAATATCACCCAGACTATACCACCTGGTTTCATCAAGTTACCTTTGTTATCATTTGAAACATGCAGTTTTTTCTAGACAGTAGAGGATATTTTAGAGTGCATCAGTAAATTAATGCTAGGAGATTTTTTTTAGTAAATTGAAAATTTGTAAGACCTTTTAATTATGAAAGAAAAAGACAGCTACCATACTAACAGATAAATACTTGTGCAGTCTGCCAGAAGCTGCCTGAATATATGTAAATATATGATAATTAGCCAGTATGGTACAACATTTTCAAGAGGTAGCAAGGCATTTTTTCATCTGATTAAGCAGTGAATATGCAATAGTAAAAGGTCAATTCAATGTGAGTCTGTCACATGATGTTCTAATAGCATCATGCTGATTTAAGTGGGTAGGCATCATTTAAAGTAGAAACTCATTTTCTCGGTCATCATTTTCTGTAATGTCTCACAACACAAAAGGCACATTCAGGAAGCAGGATGAAATGTAAGACATGACTTCAAGGCAGTTTTCATTTCAGACATAGTGAAATACTGCGAAAAGTCTGATCAGACACTTTCAATCTCTGTGCTGACAGCCTGAGTGACCTTGGAATAGCACAGGGCGAAGTGTACGTAACAAAGGGCTACATGGTAAAACGCACCTGCCTTTGAGTTTGTATTTCATAATTAAATATTATTACTTCCATTTTGTAGGTGAGGAAGCTTAGGCAACTAAACAACATGGCTACATTCACCCAATGCCTTAACAAAGCTAAAAAACAATGAAAAAACTTGACCTCCAAATATCTGCCCTAGACTGCATTATTTTGATCTCTCAGTATCTCCTGTCCTTTCTCTGCAACTTGCATTGAAAGTGCTTTACTTCTCCCTACCTGAAAGAGGTATCTTCTGTAGTGTAGCTGATATATAGTATACAGGTGTAGTTTGAAACCAAGAGTGGGATGAACAAGAGTCACACTTATATTAACCTCTTTACCTTCCTTTACAAGGCTGATGCTGATCCCAGTGACCAGGATTTACATCTTCCTCCTTTATTTTTAGTGTTACACCAAGTTCCACTTCTTGCTCTACTTTCTGTTTCCTTCTCAATCCCATTTCCCCGTTACCACTACCCACCCTCTTTCTATTCCTATTTGCCAGGGCAAATATTGAAAATGGTTCTGGGACTGCATCTGAGAGCATCAGGGAGGCCTTTCGGTCTTCTCTACCAGTAGATACATATCCCAGAGTTGCCTTCCAGGAACTGCCATGTTAATGTACCCCTATCACTATGCGTTCAGCTCCTTCAGAGTCTGTTCTTGCTATTAAAGTTCTAGCCCGATAGTTCCTATAGTGAGATATATATTGGAAAGTCATTGTTCATATCAGCAGTTCTCACAGGGATGGGCTTAGACATGTAACTTCTGTCTTCTGGAATCAGGGTGTTAATAAAAATAAAGCACATTTTACACATCACGCTCAAACTGGGTATCAGAGAGTTACAGTGAAGTGCTATGCAGTTGGCTACACAGTTAAGCTGAGCTCTGTGTATACGTGCAATGCTGTAGTGCAGTTTTAATGAGAAACTCCCTGAAAGTTATTACTGAGAAGCAAAGTATTGCTGTGCAGTTTTATTGCCAGATCATAGAATTCATCTTCTCTCCCTTGGCCTGAGCTAAGCACACAGTAGAAGCCAAAAAACCCCTTCTCATTCCAGCAGTGTCTTTGAAATGGCTTTCTTATCTTGAAGGTTTGCTGCTTTAACTCTTTTGATCTATTTCTACACCTGTCTGATTTAGGGGGTCCATGCATGCATCTGTCCCACCTGTACAGGATTTTTAACTCCCATACCTCCCCCAGCAAGGCACACACTGGCCGGTTACCAGCTCTGTTAGCTGACTTGGTCACTGCAGTATGTGATTTGCACTGGCGAGTCTGCAGTATGAAGAAAATTTAAGAGCAGAACAGCAGCACTCAGATAACTGCTGGGGCAGTCATGGCTATTGCTCCAACAATTTAGAGTTAACCACTCTGGTTTTGTTTCTTAAGATGTCACACAATGGAAATCAACATCTTTGTCTGCAGTGGCAACTGACAGGGGACAAGGGGGAGGCTGGCAGGAGATGCAGCTGATGAAGAGCCCAGAATGAAGAAAGAAAAATACAGCAAAATTGATAGGGAAGAAAAGATGCAGATGCTGCTGTTTTGATTAATAAAGTAAAAGCTGTTAGAGACGCTCTAGTTAAAGATTGCTGAACAATCTCCAACAAATCACATACTCAGCAACCTAGTAGGTCTGGTGTGAGTGCGACAGGCACAGCTTCTCTTATGTTGGCCTGCATAAAAGGAATTGCAGGGTAAAAGGGCAATAAATAACCAATGTTGCTCTGCTCGGGTAACTGATCACTGACATCACTCTCTACCTCATTTCTTCACCTTGGGATAGGGCTTGGGGGACTCTCAATATCTATGTCTTCGGCAGTGCTGGTGCTGTGTCCTGCTAAGGACTATGCATAGGTACTCTGAATTCCTGTCCTCCTGACTCATTGTGTGTTCTGGAGCAAGAAATGCAATCTCAGTGTTTCAGTCTCCCCAACATCATTATCATTACTATGGTTTATTGGAATGTATGTGTCATTCACAGAGGTACTGTGGCAAATCATTAATTAATATTTGAGCAGAACTCTGGTAATATCCAGTGTTATCTAAACATTAAACATTTATTTGACCTTCCAACAGAAATGAGGGACAAACAACATAAGGAATTCTCTGTGGCAAGAATCTCCTTCATGAGCTAAGTCTCACTTTTCATAAGCTCTGCAGCTGTGGCCAGATAATCAACTACTGTAATTAAGTACATGGTGATTTATACCAGGAAAGAATCTGGCCCAAATCCTCTTATTTGAGGATAATTTGCTAAGAAAAAATGGATCCCTTGTGCAACATTTAGTTCGCTCCATGTTCTCTAAAACCCTTATAACATCTCTGCTTTCTCAATATACCCCCTACAGATGTGTTGACCAGTGAGCTGACATAGGTGTCTATAACACTGCCAAATAATCCCGATTTTCCACTGTAGGGGTGCTGATTTGGATTTTTCTCCTCTAGAGCTACCATGGCCAATGAAATTTATGGGAATGTAGTACTTTTGGGTCTTAGGCCCCAAAGACAGATTTGGTTGAAATTGGCCAATTGGTTCAAAAATTCTTGGGAATTGGCAGATGTGTTGGCAAGACACAGAAAGACAGGCACTTTTCAGGAACATCAATCCCTTGTGGTATTTCCTGGTATATCATGGAAAATGAATGAGGATTCTCATTTTTCTGAAAGCTAATTTTTATCAAGAGTACTACTAAATTTTCATTTATGCAATTTTTAATGAAACAAAGAGTCTGACTAAGCCCCCTTCCCACCTTAGAGAGCACAATCTGAATTAGAGATTTCTAGTACACCCAGTAGTTCTCTCATTAATCCCAGAGCACTCCTGCAAAACAGGAAAGTGCACTTATCACAGACACACACAATGGGGAAAATAATTTTTAGCAGAAATTTTCTAGTTTTTTTTTATTCCTCACATAAGAGCAAAGAAGCAGCTAACATTTTTTTTTCTCTTTATAGGTGACTTTTACATTTGCATCCATAAATTAGAAAAATGCTGTGATACAGCTAATAATCCTTAGGGAATTCATGCACTGTTGGAGAAGATTTTCCCCCACAAAAATCAGTCCTTGGAATGATAAATACTTTTGTTAATGAGATATAAGGAAAAAGTAAATTATTTTTTCTGTATCTGTACAATTACGTTGGCTGAGCTGCCTGGATTAGATTCGTGTGGGAGTTAGCACAATGCCCAAAAGACAACAAAAAGGGGAAAATATCCATAAACATAAACTAAAGCAGCTTAAATTTCTTCCAAAACAAGATGTTGAGCTCACAGTGTGATGGTAGATAAACTAAGGGGTTGATACTATGATGTACTGAATATTTCAAAGTGCTAGCATGCCGAGAACTCTGGAGAAAATACAGTCAACCTCTATGGCTGGCTGTGAAAAATGACATTACTGTGGATTCTCTGCTTGCAGATAAATTACTCTGTCACTCTAATCAGACTGGTCAGAAAAGCCTCTTCCAGTACAGAAATACAGGCTTATTCAGCTGCTCTCTGCTGGAGGAAAGGACCCTCACAACTTCTATTGAGCTAATAAATGTACTTTCAGCAACTGACTGAAAGAGGTTTTGAAGCAAGCTCTGTTTCAGCAACTAGTAACAGTTCATCTTTAATTTGTATGATATGGGCCTGTGTTTACATATGATGATTCTGCTTTCACTGCCGTAAGTTGCGTACACACAACTGAACAAGCTTGCTAAAATGCATCAATCCAACAAGTTTTGCATTGCACCTCCTGTTGTTCTTTTCATCCATTGATGCCACTGATGCTTGACTCCTGCTTTATGCAGTTATCTGGTGTTATTCCAGCAGGACTTGTCCACTGAAACAATCACCCATATCACATTAGTCTCCCTAGCGCGTGTAGCCCCAGTTTATACTACAGAACAATTACTTTGGCACTTGGCAACTTTGGCAGCACCAACACTATGTTGAGATCTTTGAAATGAAACCCAAAAAAGGTTAGGGCCTCAGTGTCACTAAGTAATGCCCAGTTGGAGCCCTGGCTATGCAGAGTGACACAGCTAGTGTGTCTAGGAGGGAGCAGCCCGGAGCAGTGCAGATATGAGCAGTTACTTGACCAAGGAAAACCTCTAGGTGAAAATGCCTTTAGCAGCAGACAAAGCACAACTTTCCTTATCTGGAGTACAATTTCACTGCCTTTAGGGAAAGCCTGATCAGGGGTTAAAGAATAGGTTGTTGGATCATCAGGGTATGAAGGGTTATGTGAAGCTTGAGGCCAGAGTTATCACAACTATGTCAATGCAGCTAAATGCAGTTTCAGAGGAGGAGGTTCTCTTAACATAGTCAAGAGCTTGTGTAAAGCTTGTGTAAGGCCAAGAAGAACAAGTTCCTCACCATGTTCCTCAGCACCCTGTTGCCACCCAGTACCAAGGACAGTCGTGAATCAGAAGGAAGCCCCAGAGCCTTTTGCTGTGCATGGCAGGAGGCTGGAGCCTGAGTTGGAGACATGAGTAGTACCCCGATGCTCCGCCTCCTCTGCTCTGTCAAGCCAAAATTCACTCAGGCAGAGAGCTTCACCTTATAGCCTTGATATTCTTCTGGCCCTGAAATTTACTGCTTGTCTGAAACTTGTATTGTAGCCAAAGAAAGTTTTAGTACATGGAAAAGCTGCAGAATATGGGCCCAAAGCTACATATCCATATTTATTATCCGTCCAAGATTTATAATTGAAGTGGACATTCTGGCAATGCGATAACGATCTGATTACAATTTTTATCACTGTTTCTCAGAGTATCCAAAAGGCCCAGAAATGTAAAATTTATCTCCTCCCTCCACATTCCACTGCAAAGCCTGCCAAGGCATGTAAGCCCCTGCGTGCCATTTCTGAGGGCTTGTTGTGGGAAGCTTCTTTGTTATCTCTGCCTTATGCCTGGGCCAAGACATCTCCTGGCTATTAGCCTAACACAGACTCAGTGAATGGCAGATTTCTCTAAGCTTGCCAGGTACCCATTTAATGTCTGGTGCAGCCTTGTAACCTATCAAGACTTGCCTAAGGCATCTGCTACAGATGGGGTTTTTGTCTGTGAAAAATGAAGGACATTTTAACCATATGTTGCAGGTTGTCAATGATGTTCTAAGTGACAAGACCAAGAGTAAAAGGGAATTAAATAGGGAAAACATGTAAAAATAGTTTGCATTAGTGAAAAAAGACTATGAACGTAAGTGTGTTCTACATCAACTGTGTTACTATTTCATCACCTGGATTGATTAATGGGTCATTTCACCTTACACTAAATCTCAATTTTTGAAAGCAAATGTAAATTGGATTCCTCAGAGTGTTATTTTACTTCTTTTCAAGTTTGTCTGTTTGAAGTATCTGCAAATAGCAGGATTTCATTGCACTTTGTTTTACATTTCTCATTGAAAATAATAGTGTATTTATTTTTCCCATCTTTCAAAAGGCAAAATAGGGGCAAAAAGGCATTCAAATGAGCTGAAAAAAACCCTCAAAAGATCTTGGGGCACACCCAGTGTGCTGGTTTTGCCTGGGATAGAGTTAATTTTCTTCATAGTAGCTAGTATGGGGCTATGTTTTGGATTTGTGCTGGAAACAGCATTGATAACACAAGGATGTTTTCATTATTGCTGAGCAGTGCTTACACAGAGTCAAGGCCTTTTCTGCTTCTCACCCCACCCCACCAGCGAGTAGGCTGGGGGTGCACAAGGAGTTGGGAGGGAACACAGCCGGGACAGCTGACCCCAACTGACCAAAGGGATATTCCATACCATGTGACGTCATGCTCAGCATATAAAGCTGGGGGAAGAAGGAGGAAGGGGGGACGTTTGGAGTGATGGCGTTTGTTTTCCCAAGTAACCGTTACACGTGATGGAGCCCTGCTTTCCTGGAGATGGCTGAACACCTGCCTGCCGATGGGAAGGAGTGAATGAATTCCTTGTTTTGCTTTGCTTGTGTGCGCAGCTTTTTCTTTACCTATTAAACTGTTTTTATCTGAGCGAGTGGCTATATGGTGCTTAGTTGCTGGCTGGGGTTAAACCACAACATGCAGGCATCTTATGATTTTGGACCCATTACTTTTAATCACAAGCTCAGCATTTTATAAATTTAAAATTATATTTTTCTTGCTTATCTGATAAAGCAAACTCAAATACGTGGAGGGAAAAAAACCCAGTTATTTGAGATAGAATTGGAATTCTATGCTTTTTTTATCAGCACATTGCCAGAGGGAATACAAAATACCTGATAATCCATTTCCTCTTACAGTGAATTTTTTATGACAGTGACATTTTCATCTTTCTGTATGCAGGTGATCAGATTTTCCTGTTATGTGGCTCATATTTTAGTGGAAGGTTATAGCACTCTGTGGGACAGGGATGCGGAGGTTCCAACTTGGGCTTCCTCACTAGCTCTGCTGCTGGCGCACTGCGAACAGGGACAGGGACATCAACCCTGGATTCAGAAGTATCGAGTAATGTACAGAGAGCTTAAATCTGTACAGCATGCCTTGCTCAGTACTGCTCCTCAGCTTTTCCTTAGCGAAACCCTACCAATGGCTACACATAAATGAACTCTATTAATCCCAGATCCAAGTTGGCATATTTGCAAGGTATTGCACACTCTGCTGGTTACTAGCTCTGACCTGTGTTACCTTAAATCTTTGTACACTGCTCCACTGCATGAAATAGATTTGGCCTTAGTGATTGTGACTGATAAACTTCATTTGACGTGTTTCAGGTCATTTGCCTCTGGAACTGGGATTAGACAGATTTGCTTTGCAGGTGTGAGTCAAAGCGCAAATGTCCATAAAATCAGGAGTTTCAAAGGGAGGCTGCAGCAAAGCTGTGCTCACTGTATTAATAGCCTTCATTTACACACCTGCAAATGCTTTATCTACTCATGTGCTGAAATTTTCCATCCCTGGGATCATCCCTTGAAAAATCAGTATTTTGGAAAGTCTGAGGAAAACAAAATTTACTTTCCAAAAATTAATTTCTGGAAATGAGGTAGCCCTTTGTAAAACAGTAGTAGCACTGTGCCTCAGCATTGCATAGGCTGGAACACCCATACATAATCCCATGTCTTTCTGATTCTCAGAAATGAGGCTCCAGATTTAGACACCAAATTTAGGTGTTACAGAGTTGGTGCCTAAGTGTGTGATAGGTTAGACAACTATAGACTAATAAACATAGTGAATCCAGAGAGCTTTTCAGCTTCCCCGTGTAGGTGTCTGCTCTCAGAGGAGGAAAATTACTCTCTAGTGGCAATATTCAGCTGCCAGAACATCAGCGTCTAGTATCAGGTAGATGCTGTAGGCTGAACTGCAAGGCCTCCTGCTGCTGCTGCAGCAAGGCACTGGTCTCCCTCTGGGATGGGGTCATACAGTCCAGCTCTGCGTAGATGTATGACATCCTCTGGGGCATCTCAAATGGCATTAGATATCCATATTTAGGCAGCTGAGTCCTGTCTCATTGACTGCATTGACTAGGTCTTCATTAGCTGTACTGAGGGCTGATAAATCTGACTGGTCTGTAAACACCCATACTGTAGACACTCAAAAAATTTCGGTGGAGCTGGTTACCACTCTGGTTTCATACGTACTTCTCATGAGTGTATCAGCTGTAGTCAAAGCAGCAAGGAAATCAGAAATCTTAGTGTGTCTGACAGCTGCCCGGCGATAGTGAGTGGTGCTGGCTGGGAGTTAGTGCTGGTACACCATGACTGAATCATTCATCTTAATCTTCGCTAAGTTGAACGGAGGCCACAGAACCTGTATGATATTTCATCAGTTTTCTCTAATACTGTGTACAAGTGCAATGAGGGTTGTGGTTTTTTTCAAGATGACTTGTTTTCCTGTGGGTTTAAGACAGCACAGCTGAGGGCTGTGTCACTTCTCAACAAGACCGATTAGTCTGCGTGGAGCACTGCCCCGAGACAGACATGCTGCTCCCAGCTCTGAATGATAGCTTGGGCATGCCTTACTGGGTAGACAGCCCTACATGTCTATGCATCCTAAGACTATACTAGCCGCTACCTCACAGTGAGAACATATGCCTGGTTGATAATCAAAAAGTTTTTCTGATTCACTGCCTTCTAAAATTCAATCCTTCCTCCCACAGGTGCGATTGAAATGTGAATTTGCAGGTGAACATGTTTTATGAATGAATGAATTTATTTTGCTCTACAGAACTGCCCTGACATTATTTATCAGGTTCCCATACAGTGCCGTTAAGGGCATTGCTGGACTGATGTCTAAAATGCTAACATCACTTCCAGAAGCAAAGGGGTTTTCACTGGATGTCTGATGTCCATTTCTTTAGCAGGCATGACTCCGTTTAACTTACAAAAGCTGAGAGCAGCTCTGAGTTGGGAAGATTGATTCTTGCTTCTTTATTCTTTAATTAACCTATCCTCTGCTGCACTGTCTAGTTAATATTAATGTGTTCTCCTTGAGCTCCGCTACTTACCCATCACACTATGTGATCTTCCGTTGCCAAACAATTAAAATATCCCTTTCTCCTTTTTTGCTTTTAATTAACTTACTGACTACATTTTATGAGATGGAGGTATTTTGTTTTACAAAATCTAAGTATTCAAATTTATTAATGTGCTGAAAGCGAGCAAATATTTGGAATACAAAAAGTATCTCTGTGGTTGTTCACATAGAAAACCCAAATATTTGCTGAGCTCTAAAATGAATTAATAGCAATTGGATAGTTTGCCTTCTGCTACTTACACTAAATATTTCTGACAAATGAGTGAAAATTGCAGAGAAACCATATGCTTTGTTTTAAAATTATAATTTATGGAAAAGCAGCCAATTTCAACAAAATTCTAATCTGAGTCAATTTTTTCTAATTTTTTTCTCAAAAAAATAAAAAAGGTATCCTCAAAATTTTCCATTTACATTGGCTGTTTTACCAGAAATAGATAAAAATTTTTAAGAAATGTGTTATAGGAAATTCAGAAAGAATAAAAAATCAATTTCAATCCTCATAGAATGAAAAGAACTTTCAAATTTAAAATTTTCCTGTATCCAAAGAGCCTGTTTTTTCAAGGCATGTCTAAATACTTGTTATTAGTTGTACCTTGCCTTTGTAGTGCACTACACTTAAAAGGAAGTGTTTGGTCATCATAAAAAAATTAAAAATCCAAATATTTTCTTGTAATTGAATACATTTGACAATCTACCCAGAAAGACTGAGAAATCATTAAAACTTTATGGGAAATGAAATGAATTTTGAATGCACAGATGCATAAAAATGCAAAAAGAATAAACCAAATGATCTAAAACTTCTCTGTATATAACATACTAGTAAAAATATTCTTATTCTTAACCACATGCTCCAATTGCACTGAATAAATACATAAGCTGATCATGAAAGTAAATCTGAACCTATTAGAGTTTTGGTGGAATAACGTTTTTAATGACTATTGAGTTTATGGTAATTTTATGCCTTGTAAATAAATCAATCAATGTCAAATTTTTAGTTCTGTGAAACTAGATATTAAAGCAAAATATGAATTACACGCAAATCAAAGTATATTGACAGCTTTAGACAACAAAGCATGGGCACAGCATAAGACAAAAGCTAGTAGCGTCCGACAAGTTTATGAACTGGCTTAGAGCTGCAGGTTCCATGTTTGTCACCTAAAGAAATCATTGCCAGTCTGCACAGTGCAGGCACTGAAACGCTGGCAGTGTGAAAGGACATGTATAGAATAGCACACTCAATATCGGCTACTATTGTAATGTCAGACAATGCACTGTCTTTAGGCACTTGCCACTTGCAAAAGCATTCTACCTGAGCACTAAGCCCTAGGGAAATGACTTGAATAACTGAATAACTTGTTCTTACTGTATTGTGTTAGACGCACTGATGACAACCATTTGCAGGAGTTAAATGAAATTCAACCGGTGATGGCTCTGGTTTTAATCTCAGCATATAACAAATCCAGTTGCTTTATAACAGAGATTCAATAAAAAGGTGATTTCAGAACTTTACATTTCATTTACTAGTAAGCAGAAGCTGAGGTGGAAGCTGAGACTTGTTCACACAGGGTTTACCAACACCAGATCACTGAATGAATGACAGGTAGTTTACACCCCGGTGGTTTGCAACCTGATTGATCAGGAAATAGAACTCTCCCTTCCAGAGTAGATCATTTTTAGTTTTGCCATCTCAGCGTTCTGAGCTATATTGTGCTTTGTGCATCTTCAGAAAGCCAGTGGAGAAACTCTAAGGATTCACCAGATCATCTCTGACCATGAGATTGAGGAGGAGAAATGAAATATGAAATGTGAAATATGAAACATGAAATATGAAATGTGAAATGTGAAATATGACTTTTCTCACTGATTTTTCAATGAATAGAATCAAGCTTCTGTTTCATGATATACTTCAATAATAACTGGGTGCGTTGATTTCTACCTGTCATACTCAGTAATCATCAGTAATCCTGTCATGGAAAGTGCTTATTATGGTATCTTTTGCCTGCAATCTGGTGGGCATTTGCATTCAGCTTGGCTATACTTTTCCCCTTGCTCGTAATTAATTGTCGGTGCACTGTAGTTCATTAAAGATGTGTGAGACTTCGATACACAGCTTGGATCTCATATTATTATATTAGCACTGGACAGACTGTACCTTCCTGGGCAAAGAGAGTAAGTGCTTGGTTTACAGATAATTGAACTGCTTATCATCATCATGACTGATTCATGTAAGTTGCTGCAGAAAGCAATTAAACAGTGCAATAGTATGAGGGGTGTGATTTTGGATGAACTTTTCATTCTAGTTGGAAATATCCTAAATGTGAATGAAGGGTTAGCTGTGCCTTCCCACTTCCATTCTCAAACCAC
>NW_008825150.1:3780376-3783194 GCF_000699105.1 Pygoscelis adeliae
TAGATGTCTGTTGAGGTGGAAGTCTGTCATCTGTCTCACATTCAAACACCCAAATCACAGGACTTTTCTCCACTATTTGAGATTTCACCAGAGGCACCAGCTGACTTGGCTCCTTGGCATTTGTGTAACGGGTCAGGATAAAGGGCAACCCTTTGAATCAAGGTGTAACTCATGTATTTATATCACAGAAGGGGAAAAAAAAAAAAAGAAGACAAAAGAAAATCTCTGCACAGCTAAATTTCATCCCTCCCTTGGAAATCTTGGAAATCTTCTCTTTGACCCACTTGTTCCTCTGGGACCTGGGGCAGAGCATAGGAGACATCCTCCAAGCTCTCAGTCTAATTCTCAGATGTTGACCATGTACTGCCTGGTGTAGTCTGGGTCGCATATCGTTTCTCAGACTAGACAAATTGTATTGAGGCTATTGTAAAACTCCTAGCTTCTTGAAAGCTGAATCTGGAATATGTAATAATATGAAATAGTTCGGTACGAGCTTAAGGTTCACTACCTGGCACTGTTTTAAAACAGGACTTACTTGTGCCAAGGTGATTAATATATTTACATACACAACCAGAGACTTCAGCACTTACCAGAGCTGTCTAATGATAACAGCAAAAGCCATGCAAAGACAGACAAAAGGCAGAGACGTAGAAGTGAGGGCAGACTTATTCACAGTCTTAGACCAGCAGGCTCATATACCAGATGTTGCCGTCAATTCAATCAAGCAGGCTGATTGGATTGCTCAGTTTTAATAGGTGAAGTACTGTAGTAGATGTATTTGCCCAAAGCGTGTATACTCTGAAGAATACTATTGTTCTTTACCCTTTTACTGTGAAAGTCACTAAATGGCTATTTTAAATTTAATTTACTCTAATCAGTAACATTGTTTTAAAGTTTGCCATTGTGAAAGCTGTTTTCTCTTAACAAGTTTCTGATAAGAAACAAGACAGCAAACTGATTGCAAACTCAGATACCTGTAAAATATTTTTATACATATATCTTCTACTCTTTCCAATTATTTCTGCCCATTTTAATGATATGTAAGCTTTATTCCTGTCCTTCCTGGAGACTTTAGGAAGACTCTTGCAAGTCATAACAAATGACACTTCAAACAAATCACCATTATCAAAAGATTTGTTTGTTTGGAAGGAAGCCAGCACAGAGAAGACAAAGGAGAAAAAATCATTTTTCAGTGAATCCTGTATCTCCAAGTATTTCACAACTACCATTAAAGATATTTGTTGTCTCTATGAAGTCTGTCCACATACATTTTTCAGTGTTGCCTTGAACCTAGTGAAATCTGTTCATCTTCTTTCTTGTGATTTGTTTTTAAAACTTTTGAAAATGTTTGCAATGGCTGTGCAATTGTATTGTTCAAATCAGTTGAAATCTGGCTTAAAAAATATCATCTGATTGTGCAAAAACCATTGCCAAATCAGAGTCTGGATCCTAAAACAGTGTCTGCTAGTTTGGACCATACTTCCCTTTAGACACGAAGTATTACCTCAGATCACCATAAATTTACTGAATGCAGACTGAAGCTATAATCACTGGTAGTCCTGAGGTGTACCACAGGATGTTATGTTTTTTCTTGTAAACTCTCAAGTCAGCTGGTAGATGATCACCTGTATTCATCTGTATCCACAAGTCAGCATTTGCCTAGAACTGGGTAGACAGCATACAGATCTATCTACCAGCTATCTACCAACCTAATGTGTATCATCCTCTGAATATAACGTCACAGGTGTCATTTGCACTGAACACTGTCCTTTGCAACTCAAGTCCCCATCCAAAAATTGTGTTGAAGTTATCTGTATGCAAAGCTTTGTGGTTTGCACTTGATTCCTTCTCCACTGTCATTTGGAGGTATCTACAAGTATTTGTGTTGTTTCTTGTAGCAGATAAGTGATTCTGGTATTGTTTGTTTTAAAGACTGAAACGTTGCACCAGAGCCATATTGATTTGTTTATTTTAGATATGACCTGACAGAACTCGGGAACGTAATCTCTTTTAGCTCTTTTTGAAGAGACATTTTGTGAGCAGACTCACAAGAAAAAAACGTAAGAGGAAGCTGCAGTGAGTGGTGGCTATACTGAAGTTGTCTTTCTGAAGGCATTGGAAACCAATCTAACTGACAAAATTGCACAACTTGTTTGTGAAAAATATCCACACTACTTATCTCTTACATGTTCTCCATAGGGGCCTAGTTAGGATAAAGGGCAAATAAAAACCAAAATGTGCTGCTCTTGCCTTGCAGCCTAGGAAGACTTATGTCTTGTACATAAGTACAGGTTATGAAAACAAGTGGGAAAATTGGGACAGAAAATCTGCACTGAGACACTGTTCTGAATCATAGCACAATAATTTGTAACTACCAAGTTCAGTGGCTCATCCTCCAACAATTTCAAGAAAAATCTGAAGAGGAGATATAGAGGTAAAAAGGAGGTTTTCTGTGATCACGTGAAAAATAAATTTATTAATGACAAGAGTTTTTGAGACTTGCTAATGGTGGAAATAAATAGGGCCAAACTACAAGCTAGTCTAAACTGGACTCAAATCAGTGGTCCATCACTATGTGTGACAGGGAGATATTTAAGAGCAAGACACAAGTCTCCCTACATCTCATTTTGAAATAACATATATAACTAGAAGACATCTTCCTAATGCACTAATTTTGGAACATGTTAGTCTGTGACTTTCTCCATAATGTTTGTAAATCGATGGAAGAAGCCAGGAACTGGTCGTCACGTTTCTGCCTGGGATTTCCTGGACTGAAATACACGCACACGTGTTGCACAGATGCCTTCTGTGTGAGACT
>NW_008825150.1:3783217-3791508 GCF_000699105.1 Pygoscelis adeliae
CTCACAGTGCAAAAGCAGATCAACTGTAAATTCTGTACAAATGGTCCAAATCCTGTTCTCCTATTTAAAGAACAGTTCCAGGGAAGAGAGGCTGTTGTGCCTGTGGATCGACTCCCATCCAGGAGTCGGGACTTCACTCAACCATCACTTCCCTCCAGATCTGCTCTGGCAAGATAATTGTTTGGCGTCTGTCCTGAGGCAGACTGGAAGCTAGCTCTCTAACTGTGATCAAGCAGAGAAATCAAGATGGTGTGGAATAAAACTTTCTGTGGAATAAAGCTTTTCTTACCTCTTCCTTTCTCAGACATGCTGGCAATGTGGCAGGTCTTTGAGGATTACTCCTACATGATGAATGAGACAGGAGTACCTGCCCACAGTTCAGCAGCTTACACGTTTTGATTCCTCTGTAAAAGTGCTTAATCTGGACTTCAATGATTAGACTGTATTTTAATACCAGAATATTCACATTTCTCCTATTTTACTTTCTGAAGTGAGTATCATCAGGGATGATATTCTTATTTTTCGTTTCAGTGGCTAAATCACTTAAAATCCTTTTTCAGACTTTGTCAAATCAGAAGAGTCCGCAAAATAATTTGAAGAGAGCTTAATAAGAAACTAAATGGAAACTATGAGATATAATTGTATTGTTCACAAAAGATAACATCAAGTATCCATTTTACACAAAGCAACTAGGAAATTATTAGCTAGATTCTGACAGCTTTAATGCAATAGTGATACTTAATCTGGTAAGTAGCTACTGTAAAAGAAATGAAAATAAGTTTAGAGATCTCAGTGTAAAAAGAAGTGACAGCATTTGAACTCAACTCAATTTGTGTAATTTTTTGAGAATATGGATCAATAAATGACAATGATAATTTTCTTATAAATCATTGTTTAATCAGTATTTTGGCTCTTTGAAGAAAAGTAGATCAATCCTAAGATCAACATGTGAAAGAAAAAAAATCAGAGTTTAAGCAAGTAGGGGAATATATTGGTCATTTAAAACCTATACTGATGAAATTAATGATTTATAATGAACCGTAAAAATCTCTGTTTGGAATATTAACTAAAGGAATATGGCTTTACTTTGTGTATTATCCCAGAACATACTTTAACAAAAAATATGCCAGTGATCTGTCAGATGTCGTAACCATGTCTTCAGGATTACTAAGGAGGTCTTACACAGGAGTCAGTATAGACTTTGGACATTATTATCCTTTCTTCATGTGGGATATTTTGGGGGGCTAAAGCTAAGGAGTACCCTTTATATCCAAGACTGAGACCTCCAAATACCTCTCATGAACCTCTTTGATAGCTGAAGGATTATGCATAGCTATTGACACAGCTTGGATTTAAGAATTGGATTTGGGTAGACTCAGTTGTCTTTTGAGGGATAACTATTTTTTAATATGGGCTCTACAGAAAATTTGGCTTCCAACTTTATCTGCTCTGGATTTCATTTGAGGTAGGTACCTGAACTGACTGATGTCAGCTTCCCTCCCTAAGTGATATAACTCTACATGAGATGTTTGTGGCACATTTTTATCTGTAGATATGACTAAGATGCCATATTTTCTCTTAGCTATTCTGCCTGATTTTTGCATGTCAGATTTTCATTATATTCTGGATCTGTTGTCTAGGTTATGACACACGGTTATAACAAAAATCTTTGTTGGCAAACT
Source organism: Pygoscelis adeliae (assembly GCF_000699105.1). Classification (NCBI taxonomy): domain Eukaryota; kingdom Metazoa; phylum Chordata; class Aves; order Sphenisciformes; family Spheniscidae; genus Pygoscelis; species Pygoscelis adeliae. The sequence continues at coordinate 3,784,900 of NW_008825150.1, forward strand.
ATCTTGTAATAACCAGGCACTTTCACATTAATTGCAGAACATAGCACTGGAGGTGTTCAAGAGGGGTTAAAAGGATTTGAGACAACTGGAGATTTTGTACATAATTTTCAGACTTGATTGTTCAAATGGAAGTTCTTCCATCCCTGTATAGCAACTGCAATATAAATGACTGTTTTCAAAAGAATTGATACAACTACCTTGGAATCTCCTTTGAGAAGGAGTCTACCCACGCTTATGTGTGAGATTTAGGTGTGTATCTCTGAAAACTCTGATGAAAGCTTATTCTGGCATACTAACTTGGACCATAGAGATGCCTTCCTTAAGTAAGAAAAATGATATCAGATCTAATGAGCTTCACATCAAAACAGCAAAACCCATCTGCTGGCCTTCCTCTTCCCACAATGACGCTAACAATAAATAGCACATCCTCACTCCTCCCACATCTCAGTACAAACTGTGAATGTGGGACTCTGCTTCCCACTGATCAACGAGAAGGGAAGAAACTTTGTGAACAAGTCACCTGCCTATGTCCCCTGGCACTTCCCAACCATATAGCATGCACCTGAAAATGAAGGTGACTGGTGTAGCATAGCTATGGTATACCTAGTGATTATATTTCAGCTAGGATGGCTCTGTTTAGAGCCCTTGGAACCCAAAGGAATTGCTGTGACATGAATTGCTATGTACAACACTGAGGAACTTCTCTATACTGATCAATCTAAGTGCAATTTATGTGCAAGAACCATGAAATGAAGCTAAGTTATTCTGGCACCTAATAAGTGAACGAGATGACATTTTTCTCTGATTGAAAGCCCACAATTCTTTAATTATAGAGCATTGGGCCAAACCCACCTTCATTTCATGCATTTTTAGGCTGACCATAATGGGTTTTCTTGTTCGTATTTGGATTAAATTTTCAGCTTGCTACTTCATTCTGAGCCCCTTGTGAAGACTTTAACAACTGATCTGCCAGCACAAACATCACTCTTGGTTACCTCTCCAAAAGCATGGTGGAAAACAGCCTAACATCCTTCTGATCAGGGGGAGGGCTGACGTTGCTAACCAAAAGGGAGAGTAAATGATTTAAATTATTTGTTATATCATCTCAATTTCTAAATCTTGGATGTTAGCTGTAGGTGATTTGCTAACATGTGTTGATGTCATTATTTGTATTGCTGCTTTTCTTCTCCAAAAAAAGTTTTCAGATGCAGAGAATAATCTGAGTTTTCAGAGACAGGTCCTAAATTATTCCGGTAATATGTTGTTCTGCCAATTACCTTGGTATTTCCAGAAGTCCTTGCATAAATCAGTAAGTAAAAAGACCTCAAAAATCAGTTTTTCCACTACCCATGACAACACTATTCAATGAATTTCCTTGCTTATTGTGTCTGCAGAATGTCTCTCCCTGACAAGCCGTCACTATCACACCAGCCATTTCACTGTGTTGACAGCCTGCTTCTGCTATAGAATAGGGGACATTGAATGAATCAAAACAATTGGGAAGTGTGACAATGACATCACTCTGTCAAGAAGATATAGTTTGGAGGGCATAACTGAGGTGATATGTTTTAGTCATCAGGGTAGCAACATGTTTGTTGACAAGAACACTTTATGTTAGCCAGAAAAACGTGTCCTTTACTGCAGGTCAGATTATACTGAAACATGAAATGGTGCAAATTAAAGATGGACCACTCATCTTTAATAATTAATATCCTAATTTAAAAGCAGAAGTTTGCTATAATTCTAACAGCATTTTCCTGTTTTTTTTCTTCTTTTTCCTTTTTGCACTGAAGTGTGCTTTTATAGTTCTTATTATTGGAAAGTACCTGGCTTCTCATGAGCAATATTGGCTCATTTTTTATTCCCTTAGGAAGGGGCTAACATTTCATCTAGAAACAGTTTAGAAAGGAAGTAAATCTTCCATTGGATTTTTGGATGGGTTTACTTACACAATTAAAAATAAATGAAAACATTCAGAGTCCAATTTCAAGTCTGCACTCAATAAAACACACAGAGATCCATGCTGGCAACTTCTATTAATACTACTGGAAGTTATTAGGTATGTCTTCCCCAGGCGTTGATGGGAGAATTTCCTGCTCATTTGCAAAGTAGGTGGAAGTGAACGATCCTCCTGTGACATAGCTTCTGGAAATGTGAATTAGGTATGGCTATGAACATTATGAAGGAAAATGAAAAAGGCTGTTTCCAGAGGATGCTGTGGAAAGGTGATAGAAGTTAGAAAATCAATGGATGTGGCAGCGTACTAGATCAAAAAATGACCTTGGCTGATATTTGTGTTGCAGCAGGTGTTGTCTTTGATAAATGGCTCTTGTACATTAGAGGGAATGTTGTACCATCCCATCTGAGATAAAAAAGTTTAAGTGCTCCTGATGAACTTTATAAATGCCAGCTAGCAGATGCACTTGGGGGCTATTAACATTCGTACATTTTATTATACAAATGAAACACAGAAATCACATTGGTAGAACTTCCGATGCCCAGAGAGGAGCACCAGCCTCCACTGCCTGCCAAAGGAAGACATATGGCTGACATATCATTAATAAGAACAAGCTTAAATAAATTGTACATAAACTGGCAGAGGAATTTTGAAAGGTAATTTTGTGTATTATCTGTAGAGTTGGGTGAATTATTTGTGTGCAGCTATTCAGCAAATCTTGTTCCCCATTTTCTCACAGGTTTTCAGGCACTTGATTTGTTTTTTAGTAATTTACTCATGCACAGGTTTATTCATTTTACCAAAACAGAGGTGCATACGTGCTATGTTGTATTGCTACTATGACCTGATTTCCCAGCTGATTCGGGTTGTATTATGCCTCTGTCCTGGCTAGCTCAATATTGCTGTGGGAAAGAATAACAGGTTATCTGTGAGTTTGTTTCTTCATAGATCTGCTCGTGTTTTCAGAATCTGATAAATCAGAATGACATTTAAGATCTTCCTTCTTTACTCATACATTTGGCTATGGCCAAAATATCACTGCTAGAAAATATACATAAATTTATATTCATTTTATGTAAAATGGTGGAACCATACTTTAAATCCTCTGTTGTCTACTGGGGAGATTTACACTTGCCCTGTATTCACACTATAGCTGAACTCTTAGACGGGTTACCTGCAATGTACTATAAAAGATAAAAAATTAAGATCATACTTAACAATAAAGTCATACAAGTTAATTGACAAATTCAGAGCTGCTATTAGTTGTTCTCATCCAGAAAGAACCAGCTTGCAAGGAAAGTAAAGGACCATTTGGTTAGTTTTTAATGGACATAACAGGAAACCTCTATCTTAAGGAGGAACCAGAATAATCTGAATGGAAATAACTTCACAGATTAGGATTTCAAAGCATTTAAGATACTGTGAAACAAACATGGCTAATGTAATTGTTTAGCCATACCAACAATGCAAACTTTTCTGCAACTTTAAGGCATGGAATTAACAAAAGACATCAAATTGTTTCAAAATCACTTTGTTACTTATCTTCCCAGCAGGAGACAGCACGTGTATGATCGTGACCCTCCTAACAGAGGTGTCACAGAAGCAATTTGCCTTGATACTTTCTATAATGGCTTCTCCCCATCTTGTTGGAAATATTCCATCTCTTGAATATTTTATATTTTTACAATGGGTATTTATATTACTTAACAAATAGGGAAACCAGAGTCTATTTTTCAGAAAATTCTACTCTTTTTCCTCATGCCTTACAGAATTCTCTATTTTTTTTCAAATTGGAACAGCATTGAAAGTGCCCATTCATATTACAGCCCTTGTATACAGACTTTCTCTGTGCAAAAACTCTAAAAACAAAATTCTGATTTGGAAAGCTTTCAGGATTTTCCATTTCAGAGTCATAAAGAGTCTTCACTTCCCACCTAGGCAGCAATGAAGCAATAAAAGATTTAGAAGAATAGGGAAATATTTGAGCACACTGAGAGCTTAAAGCTCTGTTTATCAAGAGATGCTTCTGCTTTTCATAGAGATTTACTGAGTCTTACATTTATTTGAATCTCATTTCAAGCTCATGCTTATAAATGGTGATGTGTAACATGTACACACATGATGGTATCACAACATGAGGGTGTCATGGTTAAGGATTTCTGTTAGGAAAACTTGAGAATGAACTAGGATTATAAAGCTGGTAAAGAGATGAAGAAATACAAATTACTTAAGAAAATGAAACTTCTAGTTAGGCCATAATGCTTATTTTTTGGTCATATATGAAAGATTTTGTTTTTATTAAAGAACATAAGCTGTACACTGAGTCTAAAGTATATTGCATGGCTAAGTCAAGCACAAATCAATATAGCAGAGTAAACCTATTCAAAATTTCCTGGGTGCTGAAAGAAATGATGGCTGTGCCGTCAAACTAGATAAGAACGTATTTGAGATCCTTACATGTAATGCATGAGGCAAATGCATACCTTTAGTTAAGGATGGACACAAAACCCAAAGTTGAAAAATCTTGTGCTTGGGCACAGAGAAGTTCATGCAATTATTTCTCGCATTTCTGCTTATATGTTGATATTGTTAAATTTTGCTTTCAATTTCAAGCTCTAACAATCCCTCCACCTTAATACCTGAAATTCACTTGAATCTGATTAGTTTCACATGGGTTTTATGTCAACATAAATCTGGCCTGCATTTGTTGCAAGGACTGATAGTACCGGGCTATGTTCCAAGCAGGCAGTAAGACTCCCAGATGTTGGTTACCCGGTACCTGACACATCCTTTGTGTCATCTCTTCACTTCAACAAGCTTTTCCTTGTGATCATGCAGAAACAAAGTATGGCTCAGCACAATAAAACAAACCAAATCAGGAGTTACAGCTCATCTTCATGGGATCACAGTGCCAATGAAAACTAAAATGTTGCAGTGAAACAGTACTACTGTGTGTGAATGCAGCACTGCAAAGCAAATAAATATGATGCTGGTTTTTTTTCTGTCATGAATGCTATAATACCTACTCGTCTGGCCTGGGGCCCTTTCTCTGACACTGGACAGCAGCAATCATAAAATGCATAAGAACAGGGCAAATAACTCCCAGCCTCTAGTAATTTGTACCTCAGGAATTTCCAGGTGCCTTTGTATTTAATAGTTCTCAGTGGGTTTCTTCTTTACTTTTGCCTAATATTTTTCTAAACAAGTGAAAATGTTTAGTAGCCAACAACATCCTAGGTGAAAAAAGTTTAACACATTTATTACGCAAAGAAAAAGGCAGCAATGTAATACAGCAGCGGTAGAGCTACTGCACTGATGAATGACACTGGTTGCTAAATCTGGACTAGGTGAACGTGGGTATCTCCTTTGGGGTTTTGCAGCTGTGTCCACTTTCTAGGTCTTAAGCAGCAAATTCAAGGTGAATTCTTTCTTTACTACAAAGAAGAAAAAGAAAAAAAAAGAGGAAGCAGAGCCCAGTTTACACCCGATACTCTGCATCCCTGCTGTGGCCATATGCATCTACAGTTCAAGTGAAGAACTTTCTCTAATCGTCTGTTTGATCTGAATCCAATTCATTCATGTAACTGGAAAGTTTCCTTACTATTGGACTAGAAAAATAATATTTCCTCTTGGTACTGTTGTAGTCTGTACAAAACACATCAACATTCAGCTAAAGCAGGCTCTGCAGTTCAGGTATGTCCAGTGAGGGACATAAACTAGGGACTGGAATATGTTTCTTAATTTTCCTGTCTTGGCCAAGAGTTGGAGAGCAAACAATACACAGCAACCGCAGGACGTTAATAAATGCTTCCATTAACTGATGTGGGGCATCCTGGGTTAGCCCACAGACAGACACTGCGGCTAAAGAAGAAAGCAACACAGTTTACAGCAGCAATTTCAGCAATTGGACTGTTGCTGGAGCGATTAATAGAGACAGATAGGTAAGATTTGCAAAGTAAAATTAAGCAAATTAAAGCTTTAGGAAACTTTGTTGAGATGGCTGAATAATGGAAGTGTTTCTTTTGCACTCCAAAGGTGCCAAGGGCTCCTACCAGAGCACAGGTTGCCCTCTGGGAAGAGGTGCCGGCCACAGCTGGACACGGCACAGCTCACGGTGGAGCTGGCCGGGGCACTGCCCAGCATGCCATTTGTGGTGCTGGGTACGTACGGCACCATGGGAGCTCTGTCCCCTGCACACACAGTGGCCGCTGTGCCCGACTGCCTCATACCCTAAATGTTTTCTCACTGCTGGGTGATTGACTGGTTGCCATTTTGAAACCGACTGATTGGCTCCCGGTTTCCTTTTTGCCAGCAAGTGTTCCTATATAAAAATATACAAATTTATATATCCACATATATATTTTTCTTTTGATATACAAACATATATATTTTTATATTATCTATATTATTGTATACTATATATAAAGATATATAGAAAAGCATGTACCAATATGCATAAATATATATTTTATTTATATAGACACAGCTGCATATTAAATAAGTATATTTAGATATGTATAGATACTGTCCTGGTTTCGGCAGGGATAGAGTTAATTTCCTTCCTAGTAGCTGGTACAGTGCTGTGGTTTGGATTTAGGAGGAGAACAATGTTGATAACACACCGATGTTTTAGTTGTTGCTGAGCAGTGCTT
>NW_008825150.1:3791614-3794785 GCF_000699105.1 Pygoscelis adeliae
CGGGGGAAAGCTGGCCGGGGGGGGCCGCTGCTTGGGGACTGGCTGGGCATCGGTCGGCGGGTGGTAAGCAATTGCATTGTGCATCACTTGCTTTGTGTATTATTACTATTTTTACAATATTATTATTATTATAGTTATTTTATTTCAATTATTAAACTGTTTTTATCTCAACCCATGAGTTTTCTCGCTTCTACTCTTCCAATTCTCTCCCCCATCCCACTGGGGCTGGGGGAAGGTGGAGTGAGTGAGCGGCTATGTGGTGCTCAGTTGCCGACTGAGGTTAAACCACGACAGATATAACACCTATATTTGAACATATATAAACTAAATATGTATCCTTAAAAGTGTAGGTAAGGAATGAAAAACAACTTCTTCAATAAGAGCAAATTAAACGAGTAATTACATTTCAATGTGAATAGAAAGTAACTAAACAAAAGCAAAAGGCAGGTGCAGGGCCCCCAACTCCAAAAGCTGCTGGAGAAGACCTCACATCTCTAGGGTGGTGGAAGGTGATGAGGGTGGGGGGGTGTCAAATGCAGAGGTGGGGATGGACCTGAACATGATGAAAAATGACCCAGGTCTACTGACCCATTCCAGGAGGCCACCAAGGGGCAACCTCGGGCCATGGCAGAGCAGAGCCCAGCCCTGAGAGGCCCCTGCTGGCCCCTGCCCCACAGGACCCTGTGGTGCTGCTGGGGCAGCCTCAGGGCTCTGCTCGGGGTTGCCCAGCATGGGCAATGTGGCCCGCCAAAGTGGAAATCCAGGACAAAATGCCAACAGCAGAAGAATGTGTGTGGGGACAGTAAGGAAAAGTCCCAAGAGGATCCCCAGAAGAGACCGTGTGAACCTGAAGAACTGTCTGATGGACCCATGAATCAGAAACTGCACTTCCAGGGAAGTTTCACCCAGAGAGCGAGTGGTGGGATCCCTCTGCCCATGGCTGGGGAGAGCTTACAGCACCTGTGAGACCATTATGGGCTGCAGCCCTTGGGACAATGATGACCTTGTAGAGAACTTCAAAACTCTGGGGCAGACTGACAGAAGAGGGAGAAGACGACGTGTGCCACAGCAGGTGCCTGGTGGGCAGGTGTCATTAGAAAGGCTGGAGAAGGCCATCATGGGGCAGCAGAGGTCAGAGTGCCTCCCCAGCCTTCTGGGGCTTTGCCAGTCCCTGTCTGCCCCACAGCATGTCCTGATTCTGCCGAAACCCCCTCCAGTGCTGCGGATGACCAGGAGCATCCATTTTTGAGCCCCTCCCCACACCAACTGGGTTCTTCTTAGGAGCGTGCTGGTTTTGGATATGTCTCATTGTACCATTTGAGATATGTCTCATATGGTCTCATATGTCTCCTCATTCAGGAGCTGATGGTGATTAATCTTTCTACCTTGTCCCACTGCTGTGAGTCATTAGGATTTAGTCACTGTCTTTGCTTCATACCTGTTTGTTTAGAGAAATTGCAGGTAGATCTGGATGACCTGCTGCCAGAGGCCTCAGTAACACATGTAATTCTTATAGCCCTTCTCCTGCTGGTATTTTGCATTGATGTGTTCACATTCTTTCTCTGCTCATATCAATATAAACATTTTTCCTAGAATTTTCCACAGCCTTAGAATATTCCCAGGCTTCTATTTCCTAATACATTGTATACACTTTGGAACCTGCTGGCAAAAAATTACTTTGTAAGTTTGATTCATAAGTTTTCTTCTCAAAAATCACCAAACCTGTGGTGTTGCCTCTCAAAATACCGCAGTATACTATGGTAAACTTTCAATTTTTCTGGTGCAGAATTACAAATTAATATTGCAATTCATTTCCTTCTATGCAATCATTTTGTTTATAAATTCTATCTGATCCTGTCTTCATAAATATCTATTTTATTGGATTCTCATGAGTTTTATGGTGTGCCTCCCCACTTTCTCATTGGATATTACATTATCCTTTCTTATCCGAGAAAAAAACTGGAAAAAAGGTTTGAGAGGAAGGGGAAGAGAGTCTTGCCATTGACAGAACAGACAGAAAGAAATCTGTTGAGTAATGGAAAAAAATATTTCTTTCATTTTTAAATAATATTTTAAATAATCTTTCCCTGAGTTATAATACTCTTTCAACAGCTCTCCTGCTACATATTATCAAGGGTTACCTCACTGGCTAATCAGAAATTTATTGGTTATAATAGAGATGTCATTTGACATCAGATGTAGATGTTTATCCAGGTTCAAATACCACATTTATAGTCGGAAGCAGCAACTGACTCTCTCCTGAGATAGCAAGGTAGTATTCAATGCCAGATAATAGGAAATTCAGTTCCACAAATCTGTTGTTATGAGAAAGTCGAGGAAAACTGAGCTGTGCAAGAATCAGATAGACATTTTTAATTAGTTCATATTAGTAACAAGAAACTTCTTTTCTGCACATTATTACATCCTAGAGCTTGTCTCATACAATGTTAAACATTGAAACACAATTTTAAAGCCTACACAAGGTTTGCATCTTCCATCTCATATTCTGTTAGTAACAGCTGGAGAAATAATTTTTCATAATATGAAAAAAGAAACTGTTCCAATACTTTATCATCAGACTAATTAAATAATTTGGAAAGCTGCTTCAGAGTCATTAGAATGATCATGAAAATCTGCTAATAAGTGTGTTCAAAGATAGATTCATTCACTAAAGAGCAACTTATGCAGGTCTTTGCATTGGTTACGGTTATCGTCCTCCATAACAGCTCTGGTGTGGCATCCAGACCCAGACACTAGAGTTCGCACAAAAGTAAAATAAATAAATAGTTAAAATGTGTTCCATATGACTCTGCATGTCCATACTACATCTTTTGCATGTTAACAGACTGGAAGAAAGCTTGAGAGCAGCGATATCTGCCAGACCAATAAGAAAATTCCATTTTGCAGGATTGTGGCACCTCAGTATAATTTTATGAATCAGGTACACAGATGAAGGAAAATACTGTCCAGAGGCACCGATGTGACAAGACTAATGCAAAGTTTCTTATTTCCTTACTGACCTCACACACGTTCTTCTGCTGTTGGCATTTTGTCCTGGATTTCCACTTTGGATTTGCCAGCACGGGTTCATGAGAGGCAGGTCCTGCTTGAGCAACCTGATCTCCTTCTGTGACCAGGTGACCCGCCTAGTGGACGAGGGAAAGGCTGTGG
>NW_008825150.1:3795701-3795903 GCF_000699105.1 Pygoscelis adeliae
TCTCTTCTCCCAAGTAACTGGCGATAGGACGAGAGGAAATGGCCTCAAGTTGCACCAGGGGAGGTTTAGATTGGACATGAGGAAAAATTTCTTTACTGAACGAGTGGTTAAACATTGGCACAGGCTGGGCAGGGGAGGGGGCGGGGCACCATCCCTGGAGGTATTTAAAAGACGGGTAGATGAGGCGCTTAGGGACATGGTT
>NW_008825150.1:3796074-3817410 GCF_000699105.1 Pygoscelis adeliae
CAGTATGTACACTTAAGCTTAAATCCAACAGATTATCTCAAAAGAAATTGTACACTAAACCCGAGGAGATAATTTTTTTGTTACTGCCCTTTATGAAAGATTCTCAAAATAAATTTTTATCCCTGTAGGTATAACTGTTTTCACATAGCAGTAAGAACAAGTTGACAGGGAGAGATAAAAAGTGAATCATTACAGATAAGCATGATACCTTTTCATCTGCGTGTGCCTTTACTGTATGAAGTTGACTCCAGGATGAACATCAGGACCGTTATGGACAAGTTTCCTCATAAATTTGGCGGGCCCGTGTTGCCCATGGAGGGCAGCCCCGAGCAGAGCCCTGAGGCTGCCCCAGCAGCACCACAGGGTCCTGTTTGTGCCTTCCCCCATACATATATGCTATAATACACATATATAAGAATATAAGGAGTGTCTATCAATAAATAAATAAAATACATATTTGTGCATATTTGTACACTTTTTTCTATATGGATTTATATAGACAAAGGCAAATAAATATGTATGTTTAAAGCAACATACTTTAGATAGGAGACATTCCCAATGGAAAGGAAAGGGGCAGCCAACCAGAGGGTGCTCTTAGACCATGTGGGTGTGTCGGTTCCAAAAAATAGCAAACAGCCAATCACAGAGCAGTACAAGAGCACATGGGATATGATGTCATAAATGGCACACATGAGCTTATGGTAGGCAGGGCTTCCTTCCTGGGTATAGTGGGTGGGGCAGCCAATCACAGGCCTGCTTGAGAGCACCTGGGCACGAAGTTTTACAAAGTGGTGCCCCAGGGTGGGAAGAGGTGGGATGAACAGACCACGTGACCAGCAGGGAGGCAGGACTTCCGGGGACCGCAGGCAGGGGCGGGACTTCTCCTGGTAGTCAGGGCGTGGCAGCTGTGCCGCTTCTCCAGGGCGGACATGTCCCATCGTGCTCTGGCCGCCACGCGGGAGAAGGACGGTCAGCACCCAGAGACTGACAGGACCTCAGGGGAGAGAAAGGGGTGGCAGGAGCTGCCCCTCTTATAACGGGCTTAAGCACAGACTTTGTTCTTTTCTGAAAAAAAAAATACTAAATTTGGACAAGACGATTCTTTTCACTGCCAAGTGCAGTGTCCACCCTGCTGCCTTCACGATTCCAACTCTGTCCTCGCACTGAGTGGAAACCCCCCCTGTCCCATAGCTGCAAGAACACAGCTTCCTCTTTTTCCATCAGAGCACAGGGTATGCTGCTAGCTGGTACTGGGTCACCCAGGCGCATTCACCCCTAGGGACTATGCCTGTGCATCTGGCGCCATGTTCTGTCTCTCCATTCTGGTCTCTCCATTCACTCCCCTGTTGCCACCCTTTTTCTTCCCATGTCACGATTCTTGGAATTTTTTCAAGTCTTCTCAGCTTCTTGTTTTGCATCTACTGCACAAATGGCTTTGTGCCAGGTAAAGACGAGAGAAGCTACATCACACATCCCTATATGCATGAATTGCATATTTTGCCACTGGAAGGGAACAAAACTTTGTTTCCACACTCAGAACCATCGGTTGGAAATTCTCTAAATCCAGACTCCTCAAGTTGCCAGACCACACAAGATGACTTTTCTTAAAAAGTCAAGGATGTTTCTTCATCAAGAAGCCAAGTTTAGAGCTTCCTGACTATCACGGTCCTCAAAGGTGATTTTAGGAAGTCACTTAGGTGCTCTGTAACTTAGTTCTTCTTTTATAAATTGGGGATAGAGCTTTCCCTTGACCGTTAAGTTTTTCAGCTTCAGAGGACTGAGATCTCTTACTAGGGGGCTATAAAACACCCTATAGAACGAATGTTCATAATGAATTGGGATTTCTAGGTGCTGCAATAGATATAAAGAATTGCAGTACATTGTACTGTGGGATCAAATTGTATGAAGGACAAGAGTTATAGCACAATCCCTCTGCTGTAACAGTTCACATCTATCTATGCTGTGTAAGCAGAGAAAACTATGAATCATTGTCTGAGGTGAGTAAAGTCACCTATGTTTACTTTGTTCAAAAAGAAAAATAAACCCACACACATGAGGACACACTGATAATTAGGGTTTTGGGAATCTGTAGAAATTCTGTTAGCAGAACTCAATTCCTGCGCAAAACAGAAAGGTGGTAACATTTCTCTTGCAATGGTGCTCGGAAGAAAGGTCAGTGGGTTGTATAGCAATGTGCTCCAGAATACCTAAAGATGAAGATGGGCTATAAGAACTGGGATATAGGAAGGGAGAATAAGTCCTGTCCTTACCAAGACAATACGTGTTAGCTAACAGAAGTTCACATCCTAGTATAGACACAACAATTTGTGGTATCTACATACACCCACTCACGAGCTTAACATTGGGGCAGAGCCTAAGTTTTACCCTAGCCTCACATCAGTCGACTAGCAGCATAACCAACAAGTACCGTTACTAAGATAACAGTATACAACTTCCTCAAGGTAGATGTGGCCTAAAAATGCAATGGTATGAGGTGTTCACCATCCCTGACATAAACTGGAATGCAGAATTTCTGTGGCTTGGGAGACTGGGCTCTGTTCAGCTTTTAAACCTTCTGTAATTGGGACTAGAGTTAGATAATGAAGTTATCTAGACTGAGGAACTCCTCAGCCCTTCTTTTTTTTTTTTTTTTTAATAGGAAAAATGAGAGCTCCTGGGGATCAGCTGTGAACGTGCTACTGATTTCTCTCCTACTGTTACCATCAATGAGAAATGCCTTGTAAAGCATTCTCATTTAGTTGGAAATCAGAGCTTTTCCAGCAAAGTGCAACAGCACCAATAGAATGAGGGAGGGTACATTCTGCCAGGGATTGTTTTTGGTCAACCACACCAGTGAACTGATACAGAGCTTTGTACTTTTCAGCCTTACCTAGACTAAATCACTGGATTTGTAGTCAGTAATATTAGTTACTGATTAGTTACGCTATATGATGCCACCGTAGGTATGCAGTCAAGGCACAGATGAGTAGCATTTGTCTGCCGTGGCACGTGGCAGTCGTCCACACCAAGCTTCTCACTTGGCAGCATCAGGCGGCATCAGACAGGCTGCATTTGCTTGGGAATTTCCATGAGACAGCAAAGCAGATGGGGGATAGTTAAGCTGTGCAGCACTTAAGTTTGAGCTGTGCCTGTTATCACGCATCTTGGAGTATCTCCAATTTGAAGTGGCCTTTTGGGAGATTTGGGGGAGGATGGGGTTGTGTTTTCCCTAAATAGTCAAAGATTTCATGGGAAATAAATGGCTCATTTTGTGACCTGTGCTACCTTTTTAGCCTCTTAGCAAACAAAAGTATAGGTGTCCAAAGTTTTGGACACTGCTCCAAGTGCTTTTACCATTTCAAGGGAATATGTTGAAATAGGAAATAAAATGAGTCTTGTGCTATTCCAGTATGTTTCAAAATCAGAAATGTAACATGCTTTTAGCTTTAAAGACAGAGTTCTACATCAAATTTGTATGACTGCTGAACTACATTTGCTGAGCTTCCTCAGTACCCACCTTAATATAGCATATGATGCTTTTGGCAGTGTAATTGTACTAGATTGCTTAAAAAATCATTCATCCTGCCCTATTAGCTGTACCAGATCAAAGAAGGGCAGTAACTAACCAGATGTTGCTACATATATTTGCATCTGTTTGTGAATCTGTTTACTTTAGACTATTTTAAAGAAACACTAAGCAAAATAGTGTCATTGTGGAAACAGGGAAATGGGAATAATACAGCATTGTATTTTTATTGTTAAGAGATTTGAATAAATAACTGTGAGCAAATCTACTTTAAAAATATGAAGACTGTGCCTAAAAAACAAATTGTTTCTTACTCACATCCTCTTCAAAAAAAAGCACATCAAAATTTATTCTCTGTACTCTTGCTACTTGTATACTCAGCTCTAATACTAGGTTAGTGTTTAATAGCATGCATAGCTATGAAAGTGTTTCCAATTCCCATTTGAATGTGTTAAAGAAATCTAAAGGTTACAGTACAATGCCCTGGGCCTCACTGTGCTTTAAAAAGTAAAAGTAAAAGGGTTTTAAATTTTACAGAGGAAATGATTCAGTAATCCCATTTTAGTTGTATTTTTTAAATTACAGATTAAAATATATTACGGTTAAAATGTAGCAGTTTCAGTAAAATGTAAAATGTATGAATGTCTGTGTAATTATATACACATGAACAGGAAGACACTTTACCTCCTTTGACTCTGCAATTCTAACAGAATTCAGGGTCTCAGGGATTATTTCCATGAGATGAAAAAATAATGATAAGAAGTAGCTGTTTTTGAATGAAACCCTGTCTATTTACAGAAATACCAGAAAAAAAAACTATTTCTGCCAAGATAGCAGGAACAAAACCAAGAAACCTCTCCCCTTCTTGAAGTTCTTAGGCTCTTTCCAAGCAGTGCCAAGGATGCTCTCTTCACTCTCTCCATGCCAGAAATGCCTATACAGTAGTATCATAGCTTTTCAGATTTGTTGTGTTTTGGTTTTATGATTTTCCCACTGGCTTTGTGCCTCTGTCTCTAACAGAAACACACAACCATAATCTAATCAGTCCCTCTTTCCATTAGCACAAACCATGAGGACACTTAATTACCCCCCTCCTTCAGATTGAACTAAAAAATGTTTTAGCAAAACAATAGATTAGTATTCCTGTGTGACTTCTGCCACATTTTTTCCCTCACATTTTTGGTGGTTTTAAATGAATCAGCCCCTAACAATTTGCTCTTTCTGGCTACTGCAGCCCCATCTTCAGAGCTAGAAGAAAAGGCTTTATTGTTGTCACCATCCTGCCAGTGAACCTCAACACTGAAACTTATCGTAAGAAGCAAGTTTTGTTCTACCTGACTTTAATTGGGACCATACTTGTCATGTTGTCATCTGTGCTCTTCGAAGTCCACCTGAAATCTGAATGACCCTCTGGAAGTGTCTTTTACTCTCCCAAAAAAATGAAAAATCGAACAATTTCTTTCCTAGTGTGGATCTCTCAGGTCATTGCTTGAAATAAAGAGGAATGACTCCAAGATGACGTCAGATGAATCCAAGACGATATCTGCAATTGGGAATCTTACATTGCTTACTTAACTCTTATTTCACGGATTCTGGAGCTCCATCACTTTTTTTGCCTATGTAATTTTAAATTTAAGGGAAATAAATAGAAATTGTTCTTTTTAGGCAAAACTGGGTTATGCATTTAAATTTGATTTCCTTCTGATGCAGCTCGTCAGAACTGGGCAAGGGATGGATTTGGGAAATGATGGGATGAAGGTTAATCTTCAATATTTATCTTGCTGTAACCGGATCACCTAGAGCCACTTCCTGGGAACTAAAAGTCCCTGTTTGAAACCCACGGGATCTGTAATTAAAAACTGATAGTATGAAATGACTATGTAGAAGGTACATAGTGTCCTTCAGATAAAATGTCCTACAGATAAAATGGGATCTAACTGCTACAGGATGAGCTTTTTAATGTTTACAGTTACACTGTAGCAAGCAGGAACTCTTCAGTTCTACCCTCAAAAGCCTGAAAGTATAACAACATTTTTCCTATGAGAATGATTTGGCAGCCTAAATGACTGGAAAAATGTATTTAAGGAACTTCCTAAGAAAATTTGTTTTCCCCGTTACATCAAAGAGTGGCTTTACTTAGAAAGATTCTGCAGTGCGGAAGACTGTGGGAGGAATCTAAGTATGAAAAAAATTCTCCACCAGAAAGGAACAGATGAGCAGAATTGATCAGAAGTGTTACAAGGGTTTTGTTTTGTTCATTGTTTTGGGTTTTTCAGGTGGTATTTATTTGTCAAAACTGAAACTTTTACAAATGTATGGAAAGTGTAAACCACGATGCATTTTGCTCTCAAAATTTTACAGAATTAATTACTTCAGCAAAATTTCAAAGATGGCAAAAAATTCCATTTTAAGATTTGAAAGGTAGATCTATTTTCTATGTTGCAGAGTGAAAAAAAAATCAAAATTATGAAACCTGAAATATTTAGAAACCAATCTAATATTTTAACTGCTCTGCAGTCAAGTCTCCTTGAGGGATTGGCTAATATAAATGTATGCAGTTTTTATTTGTCATCCCTTTTTGCAATAATTATTTTCTAACGTCTTGAAATTTTGCATCAATTGGAAAGCTATTTCACAGTCACATCTGCTAATCAACTCAGTTATTCTTACTCTTTAGAAATGAGTGATTGTCTCATACATCTCAACTGTTATGTATGCCAGAGACAGTCAACTAATCCCATGGACCTAAAAAAGGGAAAAAGCTTTAGAATACGTTAAAATTAATTTATCATTAATTTTTTATTATAAAAAAGCCATGCTTTACTTTTATGCAGTCTGATTTTCTATTGTATTGCATATGTACTAACTGTTGATATCAGATAAAATGCTCTGCTGTAATAAAGCTAATCCCCTGTTTTCAAGAAGGATGTTGGGCTTTCTGGAGTTAACTTCTATTTGCAAAACCACAAACATACTGCTAAACCTGAAATATTTCTAGGTACAAAGAATAGTTAAACCTGTTCTTTTTTTATTACCCTATTATTGCTAATCTATGTTCCAGTGTTAGTCTATATTCCAGTCTCTGTTGAAATTTACACGTGTGCAATCCTGTTGCAAAAAGCACGCTCTGGTAATGAGTGAAGAAACATTCCCCCATTTGAAATATAATGTATCTCAGAAATTACAATGCCAGAATTGTGCTACATGCACATGTTCTACCACTTCTTAACTGTTGTGAGTCACTTTTGAGTGGTTCATTGCAGAAATATATGTGTAATTTTCAGTAGATGGAAATACCACTGCCATGTTACATAAATTAAAAATATTTCAGAATTCAGATCTGAATAGGACATGCTGGCTTCCTATACATTTACTGATAGTATTTATGTTTTCCTGTAAAGCATATTGGAGTAATCAAGGAAGAGCTCTAAAAGTATTAGGTATTCTTCATCCAAAACTATGTAAAGGAAGTACTAGTGTAACATAATAAAATTCTTAAATCACAGGACAGCAATGTAAAGTTTGCTTATATTAACATTGTATCCTTATGCATATGTTTTCCAGATAGTTTCCAATTATGTCACAGAACTAATAAGATATAATATTTCTATATTTACCTTATTTTAATAAGGTAAATAAGGTAAGGAAATTCTTCATCGAGGTTTTATTCTGATTAAATTTAGCTATTTTTCTAAAGTATTTTTCATGGCAAGTTTTACTTCTGTCAAAAACACATGCAGTTTTTGAAGAGAACATATTGAGTGAAATTTTCAGTGCAAAATTTTTTACAATCATTTATTCTAGGAATGTGGAGAAGAAGCTTTCTTTAATTTTCTGATTATTACATGTTACAAATAAATAATGGAAGTAACCATGTAATTATGAATATTCATTTGATTGAGACAAACTGCATTCCTGTACAATAGTTCTCACATAATTTAGCATCTTTTCATATATTTCTATACTTTAAAACTTTATTTTATTTTCCTAATTACTAAAAGTACTTTTTTCCAAAGTAAAGGTGAAAAATGTTAGACAATAAAAAGCCTAAGAGACTAATTATGCGTTGTCCACACACGCTTAAATGCACATACCTGCTTAGTTTCTTCAACAATAACAGAATAACTGACATATATTACCTTAACTGTTAATATGTTAAAGTATTCATAGGCTTAAATATTTTCAGCATTGGGCCATGATCTGTTAAATGACATGAGTCTCTAGATAATTAGTCTTTTTTGTTCTTTGAATTGTATATGTAATGTCCATAAATACAGCTCCCATGTTTCTTCAGCATATTCTGGCACAGTTTTACCAGAATGTCTCTTTAGATTTTTCATCTTGTAATTCATATTAAATTGCACTGAATAATGCAAATTTATAGACTTCTGCTGCAAACTGACTAAAAGTCTATCAAAATGTGAACTGTCTGATGTAATCAAAAATTTCTTTGCTAGATCTGATTCCCTCTCAAAGCTATTTATACATTTGTTAATGCCTCACTTTGTGTTACACTAGATAAGTCACTTTACATTATGGTTGTGCAGTGTAACATGTCATAAATGGCATAAGCAGGTGTGACATAGTGGAAAGCAGTGACTGGAACATGATATTCTAAAAAGTTATCCTAAAACACTATGCAGGAAAATTCCTATCTTTTTTTTTTTCTTCAGTACATATATATATTTAATGTACAGTACTTATGGAATCTGTGGAAAATTAATGAAGAAGCCCTCCTTTTGATTGCCGATATGAAGATCATCAGAGACAAGCAGCGTTTCAGGCCTGGCTTATGGGTGAAAGCCGTAAAATTATGTCAGTTCATGTATGATGTATTAGTCCATGTGTTTTTACTGCTATAGGCCGGCCAGTAAATGTGTTGGATCTTACACTGATTTAGCTTATTTCACATCACAGACTGGAAGACACGTACCTGTATAAACCCTTGTATACTGGTGTAACAGGATTTCTCCTTACGTGTATCATAACTCTTAAGGCAACAAAATTTCCTATTACAGACAACTTTTATTTGAATGTGATCTTTTGTGTATGTCATGTGTTACCTGACAATGAAGACCTCATAGATTTCTTTGCATAATCATTTGCATTGTCACAGAGTTGTAGATGAATTTCCATTTACTTTTATTGTAATACATTTAATTAAAATGAATCCATCTGAAAAAAGTTCTGAGGCTCATGGTATGGCCTGAAGCAGTGTAATTCCCCACACTAGTGATACTGGGGCACCTCAAACCCAGCAGGAAGATGCCTGCATGAAATACACATCTCTATAGTCCTTGACTTCTTGACCTTCTTTTATAGCTTGCCAAGGGTAGAATAGCACACTGTTGTGATTGTGTCCTTTATGAACAGGGCAGTTTTCACTAGGAAAACAGATTAAGGTTATTAGGTAAGGAACATCCTGGTTTTAGTAATAATTACTTTCAGACATTATTAATTTAGATAACATTCAGAATAAAGACCTCCATTTTTACAAGATATTTCTAAATGAAAGGGTTTTCATAGCTGTATAAAATGCATTGGCATTGCTTTAAAGGTGTTTTCTTATTGAATAGGACCATAGAAGAAATTTTAAAAGGGAGTTGTGCACTGTTTTGTGAAATGCAGTTGTTGTTCATATCTTAAAACTGAATACCTAAAAGATTTGGCTATATTAGAATGGAAAACACAACTATTTCATGTGGAAGATGTCCATTACCAATCACAGACCGAGACAGAGATAGTAAATTATTTTTGGCACAGCTGATAATTGATATGTAATTGGATCAATTGAGTAATACAATGCAATTGACAAATATGAGAAAAATGAAAGGGCATGTCATCCTAGCAGTAACTAACTACTGTTGTCTGATTACACTGATTATAGCACCAGACCATGACTAATAACTTTTTGTGGCTTAGATGTGAAAGGTTTTACTTTTTTCTTTTAAAGATTAAATGGGAAATGTTTTAGTACAAATCATTTTGGTACAACACAACTTTTAATATCCAGTTGTGAAGGTATCTGATATATTTTTTCTTTCAGAAATGTTAGAGCAGCAGGAAATTTTAATTAGCCATAGGATTAAAAGTTGCTTAAAATAAGGTGATATCACGTGACAATCCAGTACTTCTCTTTGTACCACGTTTTCCCTCAATAAACATTTTAGCCCTCTGGAGTGAGAGAAAGGAAGAGACGGGGAGAGAGACACAAAAGATATGTTGCTGCCTGGAAGATACTGTTAATATAGATAAAACATCATTAAACAGGCTACATGAAATATGCAATGCTCTTCTGCAGATAAAATAGCTGCTATATTTATCAGCATTCTCTAGTGTTTTAAGATTTCTTAGTTAAGTCAGTGCTTATAAAAGGTGCAAGACTGACAGCACAAGAATATGAAGTCCTTTGTCTGTCTCCTGGAAAAGTACTGAGTAGGCAGCAAAGTCCTGGTTCTCTTTTCCTTTAAAATTATTTGTCATTCGTGTCACTGTTGAATTTACTGCATGATTTGCCTTTGATTGACAACTATAATTCAAGGAGTATATGCCTCTCTGCACTGTAGTACCATTATATATCAAATGACCATGGAAGGCCACATTAAAAGAGAAAAAGTATGTGGTTTCTGTAGCTATTCCATGTCTTCCAGCACTGGACCATAGAAAGAACATGATGTTTTGGGGAACACACTGAGCAAGCACAAATCGGTTCCCCATCCCATGGGCAGTGAGGGGATGCTGGCACTTGAGCGTGACAGAGGGCCATGCACAGGGGCCCTGGGGCTGGGATGTCTGGACAGGCAGCATGGCAGGCAGGCTGCTGGACGTCTGGAAATCCAGCAGAACGCTTACCAAACTGGAGTGGAAGAGCTGGTGGCAGTACAGTAGCTAGAGGTGCCATTCAGCCCTTGGACTCTATCCAGATACTTTCTCTGGGTGCTACTGCACCCGCAGTTTTGTCATGTGGATGTTTCTCTCCAAGGAAATGGACTGAAAATGCAAAGGGATCCCATAGAGCAGGAGAGAGATGATAACAGTCCCCGTTGCCTATGCCAAAAGCTTAATAGACATCTTAGATGTTTCTACGATAGACGCTGATCTCCCACCAGCTGGTGCATGAAGTGCAGTGTGTGCCAGCTGGGCTGGGTGCAACAGACACTTACATCCCAGCATATATATTTCTTACTCACTTCATGGTATTTTGTCTCAACTGCCAACATTTCTACAGTAGAGGATTCATCTGCCAGTGTCCCTGCTCCTCTGTGTAGTGTGAAGAAAAGATTCACACTCTTGCTAATATTCTAATTTCACACTCCAGAAGCACGTTCTTGTCACTAGTGATGCCCAAAAGGTGAAAAGTAGTTGTAAGGAGGTGTGGAGGTTTTGTTTCAAACCTGTAGAGAACAATGCCAAATCCAGGAAAAGGGGAGTCAAAAGCATGCGGCTGTGGATTAGCCAATGCCAAAAGCGATGGACTCCAGATGTCAAACCCTATAGATACTTAGAGTGAAGCAGATGGCAAATTTCAATACATGCTGCATTATGAGGAATGTGCTTTTTTTAATGAGTTGCTAAAATCTGCAGTGAAAAATCGCAATAAGCAAATAAATCATCTGCCTGGATTGTCTGTCACCAAAGCAGTAGGAATGATTTGGTTGCACACTGAAGCAGCACAGTAGTTGTTGCAAACCTGTTGATATTTTTTTAAAGAGCTCAGAACAGACCACATGTCTTAAAAGTTCAACTAAGCTTGAATGAATTCCCAAGATGTAAACTACACTTAGACAGAATTTTCTTGCCTGAGGGACTCTTCAACTTCAACATTCCGATTGCTCCTGCAGCCTCTGACACTATTCCATCTGCTCCATCTATTGTCATCCAGTTAACACTGGGGGAGGTTAAAACTGTGCTGTAGTCTGCTAAAAGTGCTTTTTTAACCTGATTATAAGACCATTCATAGAGCTACATGCAACAGAATGGTCCTTCTGTATTATAAGCAACAGAAAAGCAATTCTTCCTTCTTTTTTTTTTCTTTTTTTTTTTTTTTAAGTAATTGCTCCCTGAACCTCTCTGCCTGTCAGGTGGCTAATGAAAATCATGACATGGTCTGAAAGCATAAAGCTTTCTCTTATTGCTGGGAGTAATATCAGCTGAGGTGGTGACCACTCTTTCTTTTCAGTTAGGAGCTTAAACTCTCTGATTCTTCAACATGACCAAGCCGCTTTCTAGCACTCTGTGTTTGTTTCTCATGAAAGGGGCATGGAGAGAAGAAGTCTTGCTCTGGTTTCTCCTTTATAATGTTTCATTCAGATTTGGACTCAAGACAGATGTTTCAGATTCAGGGATGAATTTATCTGAAGGCAGAGTTAAGGCAATGGCATCCCGGCCCTCTCTGGTCTGGGCTGTGATCTGCCGTCCTTATCACTGCTGACCCCCTTCTGCAGGACTTACCTCCCTAGGACACTGGTTTAGCGCATGAGAAGACTGTCCAAAACCAGTGCAAAATAGTGCAAAAAATAAGGTCTGGACCTGCTGTTCCTGGAACCTCAAGGTGGGCAGTGTGCTGAGATTGTTTAACCCCTGACACAGAGATAACCTCGGCTTTAAAAATATTATTTCTGTTTTTTGTAATAATCCCTAAAGCCTTTAGATCCTCAGCTCTGTACTAAAATGTCTGAACACTCACTGTCAGTGCAATCATTATACAGCCACATGTATGCAACCCGTCATACCAATGCTACGCTCATCCATTGCAGAAACAGGCAGGGCTGTGATTCAAACCAATACACTGTAAGCATCTGATAATACTTCAATACTACGATGTGCTTAAATGATCTTTTCACAGCTGATCCTAGATGCTTCGACAGCACTGCACTTCTGTAAACTCTCCAATATTTTAAGGTATACTTTCAGTATGCTTTTCTGAACCCACAGACAGTTTTATGACTTACCTCCAGTTCCTTCTCACTTAGCCAGCGATATCCTTTCCACCTGATAGGTTTCATTTCAGCTGCCAAAGGAAAAAAAACAAAAACAAAAACAAACAAAAAACATTGGTTTTGTCTCCCATATATGTCCTAACCTGCTTTTAAAGGCTCTGAAGGAATGAAGGGATGAGTAAGGGGGAAAAAAATGTTAATTGGAGGGTAGGTTTTTAAGCCACTGGCTTAGTTGCCCCTTATCCTGTATGAAAGCATACTTGAGTCTCTCTTTAATGCCATTGCAAAAATTTAACTCCAGAAAGGAAAATAGCTTTCAGTTACTCCAGACTGGCATGGGTGTGATTACAGTGAATTGGAAAATATGTGAGAAAGGAAATTTTTTTTCTTTGTAAAACCTTACCTTGAAGAAATTTAATGAGTGACTAAAGGTTCATGCAAAGATACATTCAGGACCTTTGCATGAGTCTGCAGTCTTGGGAACAGATAGCTGAGAGGGAGTAATCACAAATATGAGTACATATTAAGACTAACTTCATAATGCCAAAAGTTTAAGTAAGATTAGAATCAGTCCCTTTATCTTCCAAGCAGAGACCAGCATTCTACTGAGGAGTTTTGGATCAGGCCATATAGATTTATACCTTAATAAAAATCCATATACATTATCTAACTCTTCAGGAGGAAGCATAGGTATGTGATAAAACCAGAGCTAGAGTATTACAGACTGCTAACTGCATTCCCTAAATCTGGAGGAGTTTAGTTCACAAGAAAAAGTCTTTGCATTCCAAGTAAATGAGATCCTGCAGCTCTGTAGGAAATGGCTTTAATTGAAAAGTCACATTCCTTGCCTCTCATGTAAATAAATCATGGTACTTGAATTTGGTCATGGCCTTTGTTTAACTTGA
The DNA here is from genome assembly GCF_000699105.1 of Pygoscelis adeliae. NCBI lineage: Eukaryota > Metazoa > Chordata > Aves > Sphenisciformes > Spheniscidae > Pygoscelis > Pygoscelis adeliae. Next base: position 3,809,445 of record NW_008825150.1, read on the forward strand.
GGCCAACAGCAGTCCAAGGTAATGCTGTGAAGGTTAGAAAAAACACAGTGGAGGCAACCCTCACATTAATACAGTTTGTAACGCTGCAGGTAAGACAGGGGTATCTCAAGCTGGGATAGGGATTTTACTTCATGCCTAGCTGATCTGGATTGAAATACATGTGTGTGTATGGATGCTTGAAACATGAGCTAGTGCCTTATATCAAATGAAGCCATTTAAAAAGTTGATGGAAGCCATAGCAGATTGCTACGATATACCCAAATGTTTTAAGAACAGGTAAAGTGGACCAAAGGAACTGAACCACATTATCTTAAGAACATATTAACACAGTAAAAAATAAATTCAGTGGTAATGCTGTATTTGGTTGGGAGTAAATTTTCAGTAGGATATAGCACGCCAGAAGAGGAAAAATCAACCTTCTCAGCTAAACTAAAAATGTGTTAAGGCAGTGCTTATTATTTCTTATTGAATTGCATTTTAAAATGCAATCAGTTACAAAAACATCACCTGCCCCCAATGAAGGTAATGGTGATGTTTCTGTTGTCCTCAGTATTTTCTCACTCCATTAAAAAAAATCGGCCTGTAACGCTCCCATTGCTTAAGAAAACAAGGATTAATGTCTTAAAATTATCATCGTACCAAGAAAGAATTTTGTTATCATTTACTGCTTGCATTATATTGGGTTCCACAATGTGTTAGGTGATATACAAAGGCAGCAAAATACATTCCCAATATGAAAAAAGAAACCTTACAGTTTAAGATAAGCAGCAAAGTAGGGAGTAGAATAGAATTTTTTTTAATAATTCTCTGAAAACATGGAAGATTTCTAAACTCCCAGAGAAACTCTCCTTTATCATTACAGCTGTTTTGCTATGTAGATGTGTCCTTGGTGATACCACAGGGAAATACATGATTTTGCCATATCTCCAATCCCAAAATATCCTTAATAACTTAGGGGAAATTATTAATAAAGTTACACTTTGAAGCTTCTGTATTACATTTATAAAAGGGAGTTAGTTAATCTACTGTATCAGCCTAGTTTATACATTGGAAAATGTCATGCTTTTCATAGTCAGAGTTACATTTTGTCTTTAAATCCTCATGGCTATATAATTACTTAAGTGTTTTACTTAAAGAAGCACTTAAAAAAGTTTATGTTACTTTTCCCAAGAGCGTGAACTATCCTATGAAGTCATGATTCATTTCAGTTAACTTTATAAAATTTGGGCATGCAGTCTAAATCAGTGTTCTGATATTCCTTTATAGCCAACCGATAGATGCTGATTTGAGCAAGTTTCTCCACTTGTTATGGAGAGTATTTTAGATGAACTGCTCACACTGGCACCTCACTTTCACATATCAAAATATAGGTTAGTATCATCTGCAGTTACTAGCGTAAAATCCTGTGTTTGGTTAAAAAGCAGGAAGCCTTCTGCTATAAAACTACATCAGCCACAGGGAACTAGTCCAAATAGCAAACATTCCCCTTGAACCTAAGAAACACAACTGTCTGAGTTTCTGGAATCAGAAATTATTTCCCTGAGGAGCTCTCAATAAGCAGCATTTCCCCATTCATAAGCACTGAGTCTATGTGTGAAAGAACAAGAACTTTATTATGGAAATTAGAAAAACTACATGAATGATAACTAAAATGCACTCCATGGTAACTTCGTCAGCAGCCCGTAATTGCAGTTCCTTCCCATTCTGGTGATCGTGTACCAGGCAAGTACCTTTAACTGTGTAATTTATTTCTTTTTAGGATTTGTCTATGCTACCACATAGTTTAGTTCCTGAGTTCACTGCAGGCACTGGATCCTGTGCCCTTACTGTCTGCATGGCATGGATGTTAGTTTGCTTTTGGGATTTCTTTTACAGTAAACCAAACAGAGCCACTGACACAAAACTTGTATGCAGTCCACGTCAGGGACCACCCCACACCTACAGGGCTGCACCTCTACCCTCATCGATCTTCAGTGATAGAAAGTCCTACATACTCCAGGACTTGCAATGCCTACCCTCAGTTCCAGACTATAAAAAATTCAGTTAAGTGGCCAGCAACACAACTCAATCCATGTTTGAACTGAATTTCACTTAAAAAAAACTCACAGAAAAAAAATATAAATCATTATGTCTCAAGGCAACAAGGTTACTACCTAGACAAAGCTACCCCTGAGCCTACTTAAAAGAGGCTACCCCTGATCAGCAAAAATATTTTCCACTTTTCAATGGTTTGCTTGGGGCTATAGTTAACTCCTTGGGTTGGATGCATTTAGCAGTAGGGATGCAACCTAAGCATATTAAACCCTGCACGCAGTTTTTGGGTCGTGTAGACCCAGTGTCCTGAGGTGCAGGCAGACAGATCTGTCTTCAATTCTTTACACTGTGCTGCACAGTGATATTACTTTTACTGTTTGACTACATAAAAAAGGCTGCAGAATTCAACAATTGATGTTGCTTATTTTCCATCAAAGGCTCATTTTGACAGTAAGAATCCTCTACAGATGTAAATCAACAGCATATAGGACTTTTAGGGGGAGACGATAAGGAAGTACTGCTTCTTAAAAGTAAAAATAATTCTCTTTTTCTCTTATTTTCAATTATGCTGCCTAATCAGTTCTGAATTTCTCACTGTTTATGATAATTCCCAAAGTGTCTTGGAGATGATCTGGAAGAAAACTCCTCAAAATGAGCTCCTTTTGGAAGCTATTCAAAGTCTCTCACCCATACTGGGATGTGGCAGAAAGCACCTACTATCTGGAGTTCTAACTAAGAGGAGCTATGGTGAGGAGAAACTCTCATGAACGAGGTTTTTTTTCACTGAGAAATGCTGTTTCAAAAACACTGGAATGTTTTGGATAAAACATTTAATTTCAATGAAAATTTCAACAGTTTTAAATATTTAATTTTCTTTATTTTTGTTTCAATTCTATTTTTAGTTTGCTTTCTTGTCAACATTGGTTTCTAGTTTCACTGAAACCTCAATTATTTAAACTTTTAAAAGATTGATTTTAAACTGTATCATTGCATGTTACATTTACAGTGACAACATGGACCATCTTGACACCAAAATATAAAGCTTTCTGATGAATTGTAGAATTTGTTAAAATGAAATGTTTTTGAATTCTTCTTCCTCATAAATTTATAAATAGATGTACTCCACTGGGTTTTAGGAGAAATATGAAAATGTCAGAGTCTTTCACTGGAAGGAAAATTGTTAACAATGTTCTTAATAAGCAGAGAAAGCAGTTCGGTATCTGTCCACCCACTGGTGGGAGTCCATTACCTTGCAGAGAGCACTGCATCCCAGCCTTAGGCAGAGGAGAATTGAGTTGCCTTGCTGAAATCAGGGTTGTCCAATACACCAGTGTCCCAGTGCACATTCTTGTCACTCACCACATATCTGTAACCACAAGGAAGTTTAATATAGTGTAATTAAAGGATACAGCTTCTTCTTTGACAACTAGCCAGATCGGGAAGACTGAGGGGAGGTGAGGTTCGTATGTAAGCTACAAGTAGGAACCTCTCCCTTCAGCCATAGGAATAGGAAGCATTTTAAAAACACAATCAAAACAGTTAAATGTTAGAGAGTTTTTGGAGGATATTCAGCTCTGTGGTCTAGGTACCTCATTATGCTCGAAGCTGTCCCCTAGGTTTTACAAACCATGTAGACAGAACGCAAAAAAGGGTAGCCATGGGGAAGTACTTTTGGGATGGGAGTTTGAGACACAGGGAGATGGAGGTTATATGTGAGGTTTCTTGCAGTAACAGGAACTGTCATGACTCATCTCAGAAGAAGCTGAGGGGAACAGACAGCCCTACAGCCCCAAGCACCGTGGCACGGGAACAATCCTCACTGCGGCAGGTGGGTACACATCTGGGCACTAGGATTGTCCTTGGGCTCAAGGACAGTGTAACTGCAGGTCATTAAGTCTGCAGTATAGACTGATGAGGCATCAGGAATGCTGCACTACAGCTTCTCTTAACCGGTTTTAGCCAGAGAAAGTTTTTCTCAGTTTCTGTGATAACGCATTATATGTTGCTACTATGTCCAGGAAAATGCCTGCTCGGCTCCACCCCAGAGGAGGCAGCATTTCAGACAAGTGGTCCCTGTGGCATACTAAGTCTGATGGCTTGTAAAGTGCTCTGGAATCCCCTCAGGGGAGAAAGTGGATATTTAAATGGAAAATGGTTATTACTTCTCCCATCTTTCCTGTTCTATCTCATGCAAGCCTTTTGCAACAAAAACAATTTCATAAATCTTGATTAAAATAAAGTCTAAGCTTCTTCAAAAATGTTTCTCCTCCTAGTTGGTCACTTTAAGCAAGAAATTAAAAAAAAAAAAGTTATATTCTCTCAAAATAAAGTGCACTCTCTTCACAATTCTTATTGTCCCTGCCTGAAAGAGTCCTACTAATCTTAAAATAAAGCACATTGGGGATCCATAAAACTTCAAGGTATGTAATATATCTCAAAAATACAGTTCATAAGCTCTGTTTTTTTGAAAAGCAATATTTGTAAGCACAAGACCATTCTGTCCATGCACATAACTCCTAACTCCCTCCAGCACTCACAACAAAATTCAAGGGAAGAATCCAAAAATCTGGACAAAGGACAAGCATCAGCCTAGGACTGAACTCTGCCATGAGTTCAGCAGCACAGAAATATTGCAATTCCTTTTGCTTCTATTCCTGCAGTTCAGTGGTCCAATTTATGTCATGTATTTTAAGACTACCAGCAGAAGGAAGTTTTTTTTTGGTTTTGGTGAAAATTTCTACCAAAATACAGCACCAACTGTGTAGATACAAGCCATTGTTAGGCTGTAAAAGTGTGCGGACTATAAAGACTGTCAATTTTGTCTACTGGTTATATAATGGGAAAAGGCTGGCAAATGGAAAACATTTCATTGCAAGGTTGGCCCATAGAAATATTCCTTCACTGAGCAGTGAGGCTTCTGTGCTTTGAGGTCCACAGTAGATAGAGACCCTCTGTAAGTATGAAACCACTTCTACTAAGTTTGTTTTTAAAGAAAACCCTGAGAATGATTTCTGCCACATTCGATGTACCATGGGAGAATGTGCTAAAGAGGTTCAGGAAGAGGCCAATCCTCTCTTGACTTCAGTGCTAAGGTTTTATTTTCTTCTGCTTTGGTCCTTTGAAATGCGACATGTTGTGGCAGGGCCTGAGGAAGGTACAGCCTCATCTCTTGCTGATCCCCTTTGTGAACCTGTATGGGTGGAAACTTATGCTGAGAAAATTTTGCTTTCGCAGGGATGTTTCACAGAAGCAAAGAGGGAATAGAGATCTCTAACTGGAGCTGTCAAACCACTTTTGAGTTCTGCAGCAGGAACACTCTGGCAAGTGTAGGACTACTATTAGCCATCAAAGGATACAGCCTCTTCTGAAGCACAGAGGATACAGCCTCTTCTGAAGCATAGTAAGAGTCCCTAACTCTACAGCCCCCATCACCGCCAGTGCCACAGGCTGCCTTCATACCGTGGCAGCACGTGCGATCTCTAAACCCCAGAACATTAAGCAGCAATTAGCAAAGTATGTTGTCTACTTAAGGATGCAATCCTTTTTCTATTAGATTGCAGGACTCCTACTGAATCCCTTACTGAGTTTTGAATTGTGATGGAAATAACCATTACAGAAAAAGTAGTCATTTCTTCCTGGAAGTTTAATCAGCTCAGTCATAATTACAGTACATCTGTTGTTACTAGATTATTTGCTAACACACACATGCATGCACACACTCTGATAAAGTAAGCACATGCTGGCATTTCTCTGAGACGTTGACAGAAAGGCAATACGTGCAGGCTGAGGCATGAGGCATGCTCCTCTCCTAACTATATTGTTGTTTTAACTCCCTGCATTATTATCAAGGTCTGAGAACACAGCAGGTCAAAAACACAGGTCATTTAGCCTTATGGCTGCTCTGATTTAGAATGTTTTTTTAATGCTTCATTGCAGAAACAAAGGAAATTCCTGCAATAGTGCTGAACTGGCCACTGTGTATCATTTTGTCCATTCAAAATGCTGATTTAATTCAAGCCCTTATACCTGGAGTGCTATCTGATGAATTTTATTCCTATATACATCATCCTAAGGCTACTGCTCTGTGTTTAATTTGCAGTGAGTAGGCAGATTACTTTTTATTATTTACTCTAAGTCATAGATTTTTATTAGCAGATGCCACAGAACGGCTGGTTTTCTTTGTGCTTTACACAAACACTGAAACGATTCAACATGGAAATTCAATCAAAACACAATTTCACCATGAAAACATCTCTAATGTTACACTGAGCTTATATTCTTCAATGATTGTATTATATACTATAAATAGACAACCACCTACAGGTCAGTAATAGTATTTGTGGGAACCCTTAGATATTCTGTATCTAATTCTGAATGCCTGTGAGATAGTACCTTGCATTGTATGTTAGGCTTCCTAAAGCCAACAATACTGAATTTGAGCAAAATATTGGTTGGGACAAAACGTTAAGTACCACAGATTCGTTGTAACCGTTTCCTGCAACTCATTTCTGAATAGCACTTCCAGTCAGGACCCTAAGGATGCCAATTTAGACTCAACAGGAGTTAGTTACGCTAAAGGAGTAGTCATGCTAAAGGAGTGACTAGAAAATTGCAAAGCTCTCATCAATCTGCCATGCTTACTTTTCCATTGAAACCATATTCCAGATTCTGCATATGCTCATAACTTAAAATAGACCTGGAAATGGTAAAATACTACAAGTCCAGTGATGAATATATCCCCAGGTGGGTTCAGATCATCTGATCATTTCTGTTTACAAAGCAGTCAGCAGCATTGTTTAACAAAATATGAATCAGTGTTGCCTTTCCCCTTGATAATTGTAAAAAGACAAAGCATATTTTGTACGATCACCATAATCACAAGTTTATTACTTATGGAAAATAAATGCTTGGCCTATGCTTGGTACTGATGCCTTTTCAAGGTCATAAAGGGTAAAGCTACTTAAGGGATTGATCTACTAGACAGAAAATCAACCCTTGCCTGCACGCCAGGAGAAGTTCTGTTAGCAAAATTCTGCACATCCTAGTTGGAGGCAATGATTCAGAATTAAAGCTGCATAAATAATTAGAGGATTCATTGTGAGATAAATCAGAATGTTTTGCTCGGCTTCAGAATAAAGGATGAAATGCTTCATTTATGGGTTATTTAACCTTTCTCATAAAACTTTTTTCTGTAATTGTTGTCAATTTAAAATTGAAAAATGATGTTTCAAAAAAAAGTTAACTATTTCATAAACATAAAAAAAAATTCTTACATGAAAATTCATTTTAACATTTTTTTCATTTTCCATAACTTAAATAGAACCTCTCTAGTGAGGTATTCAAAATAACATTTCTGCTGAATGCATTATTTGGTGGAGAAAAAATATTTTCATCTACTCTTTTTGATTCATTGCTGGCAACAAGCTTACACTGGCAGAGAAGCTAAGAAGATCACAGTGGGTTTTTTTTTACTTCTACATAGCTTTTACAGATCTGTGATTACTTAAACTGACTCGGTTTGCCTGGGTTATGACTGGGTGGCACAGCGCGGGTGCCTGAGCCTGTCCTGACACTCAGAGGTGTGATCATATCGCTGTTACAAGACATTTCTATGGAGTACCTTCAGTGTTAGGTTTACGGTTGGACTCGATGATCTTAAAGGTCTTTTCCAACCTAAATGATTCTATGATTCTATGATTAACTGTCACTGGCAGTGCTGTGACTGATTTTCAAATGGCAGCCCAACGCAGGCAACTCATGTGGGAACAGAATCATAGAATCATAGAACCAATTAGTTTGGAAAGGACCTTTAAGATCATCGAATCCAACTGTTAACCTAACACTGACAAGTCCACCACTAAACCATGTCCCTAAGCACCACATCTACACATCTTTTAAATACCTCCAGGGATGGTGATTCAACCACTTCCCT
>NW_008825150.1:3818472-3819791 GCF_000699105.1 Pygoscelis adeliae
GTGGCTTGGTGAGCACTTCCACCAGCTCCCTCAGTACCCTTGCGTGGATCCCATCCAGCCCCATAGACTTGTGTGTGTCTAAGTGGTGCAGCAGGTCGCTAACCATTTCCCCTTGGATTGTGGGGGCTTCATTCTGCTCCCTGACCCTGTCTTCAAGGAAGACCCAGCTGACCCCCAGCTCAGGGGGCTGGGTACCTGGAGAACAGCTGGTCTTACTATTAAAGACTGAGGCAAAGAAGGCATTAAGTACCTCAGCCTTTTCCTCATCCTTTGTCACTATGTTTCCCCCCGCATCCAATAAAAGATGGCGATTCTCCTTAACCCTGCTTTTGTTTCTAATGTATTTATAGAAACATTTTTGTTGTCTTTTACAGCAGTAGCCAGATTTAAGCTCTAACTGGGCTTTGGCCCTTCTAATTTTCTCCCTGCATAACCTCACGACATCCTTGTAGTCCTCCTGAGTGATGTCCCTTCTTCCAAAGGTCATAAACTCTCTTTTTTTTTCCTGAGTTCCAGCCAAAGCTCTCCGTTCAGCCAGGCCAGTGAAGAGTGGTTGATGACTTAGGTCAGAGGACCAATATTTTAAGCCCAAATATATAAGCACTTCTGATTAAATCTAGCTATAAGAGTACAAGAACTGTCCTCAGTCATAATTGCATTAGGTCTTTTCTAGATGTAGAACTAGCTGGTGGTATCACTCTCATTTGTACCTGTGTAATTTCATTGCTTTCCTGAGTGATAGTTTTTACAGCTGCAGCAGAAAACAAAAAAATGGTATCAGAGCAGCCTGACTTTTCCTCAGACTATTTTTGTGCTGTGCTTAGTATATCTCTAATTTGCAAAATGTTAGTATTCCACCATGTTCAGTGAAAAACATTTTTTCACAACCTAATGAATTATGCTTTGACACACATCCTGATAACTCTCCAACACATCATCTTTCCTCCTTATATCCCATTACTCCTAATTACTGTTTTGTGCATCTCACTAAACAAATATTCAATGTTACTGTGATTTTATAAGCCAATTAATTTTACACATTACTGCCAACATTTTTTTTACTCAAACTATACATGTTTTTAACTTTTAACCTTTATGTTATAATTTAACCTTCCAGCTGCTAGAGCAATTTTGCTGCTTTACTCTGAATATTCTCTAATTTTGCCACAGTTTTCTGCTAATGATGGGTGCAATCGCGGCACTTGAGACATGAAGATACTAGAATTGCCTAAGGAAGGTGTGTGAGCTTCTTGCTTTACTGTGTGATGCCTTGGCCTAGAATTGATAATTTTTGTGTGTCTTGGTAGCACTGCAAGCTT
>NW_008825150.1:3819841-3855228 GCF_000699105.1 Pygoscelis adeliae
CTGACTTTGGGATTTTCCTATCCATTTTACACTGGTGGCCATTGCATGAGCAGACTAACAAATGTGTCAGGGAATGTGTTTGTTGTTTCTGTATGTACGATCTGAATGCATTTCTGTTATTTGCATGTCAAGACACCACATGAACATTTGAACTATTAAAGAGCAACAGAAAAAATAAGATAATGGAGACATCATTCAACGTAACATATCATGTTCTCTGCTAGCCTGTTGTAGGACTTCAGACTTTCCTAATAAAATGCAATCAATAACAAATTTTATACCTGTATTTATATCTGAGCATAAGCAATAAGATGAGAGTGTAAACTGTGATACAGCAAGCCAGATTTTTAAAGTTCACTGAGTTCTGTAATACAAAAGAGCTGAACATTTGTTCATGCCCTATCCTATAGAGGAAAATAATAAATTTTTTATCCAATTTTTATCCAATTCCTGAGACACTCTTAAAATTGCTTAATATTTAATAATATTAACATTTAATTTATGGAATATTTCTATCAATATATGTATTTACATTAATGATATTTAACAGTTATTAAATAATACTGAACAATTATTTGTACAGCTGGTAGGTAAAGATAGTTACTTTAACAGCTTAGGATTTCTCCTGTGAAGGAACAAGCTATGGAGTTTAGTGCATTATTGCTCCCACAACAGAGGCATGCTGTAAAAAGTGCAGTTTATTGCTGCAAGAAATCTTGTTGACCAAATGTAGAATGCAGGTTTCATTAAAGTCAGAAATGAAACTCCTAACAGCAGGTCCTGGGTAGCATCCTCTGTGAATTGGTATTGATCCTGGATACCCCATAACCATCTACATCTCTGGATAAGCTGTAATGTACAAGTTGTTTTCAGTTACTGGGATCTAAATCTGTTCTGCAAGTAAATTAACTGAGAGCTAGTGGTCTTTATTTGTCATCTAAAAAGTACAGGCATCATTGCTAAAGACAGTTCTGAATAAGGCACAGGGTGGGCTCAAGGTGTTTTGTCAGTCCCTGTGCACAGGGAAGTTGAAGAGAGCCACAAGGGAGGGGAGCGGGTGCAGCATTTGGAGGAGGAGACCCCAGCAGCCCCAAGGACAGGGGGTTTCTCTGGCCTGCAGAGCCTTGCCATTTTTCCAGTGGAGCTGTGGACCCTAAGGGGTGAAACCCATGAACAGTAGTTCTGGTTTTCATAGTTACTTTTTGTAAACCCCTTAGTAATCGTTCATAGATATTCTGGGGTTCAGAGACCACAGTTAAAAAAAACAAACCAAAACCCAGCAATAAAACCCTGAGGCTGATGCAGTCAACTGTTGAAAGCAAGATGGCTTGGAGTAGGGCTAGAGATGTGGCTGCAAACCACACAGCTCTGCACAGGAGATGGGTATCATCCCAGCTGCTGGGATGCTGAAACTCCTTAGGACGGTCCTCGGGCCCTGCTTGGTCACCACCTCTCCATCCTCCCCATTTCACACTCACAGAATGTACCTGGGCAAGGGGGCTTCCACAGGTCTGCTTTCTCAAGGCCTGCATGCCATCTAGGGTACACTCCTGTCAGCAGTGGAAAACCAAATTACAGACATGATAAATGGGAAAAGTCAAGTCCTTGTTGTCCAAGGAGACTTGGCTAAGGAGGGAGGCTGCACCTCTTCCCATGCTGAAGCAGGGCATGACTTTGCAGAAGATGGAGGGTAAATCATAAAGCTTTCAAGAACAACTCCTGTTATCTGCATTTGCAGCGTCTTGTACCTCAGAGTCCTGCTCAGCGGCTGCAGCCGTTCAGTGCTAATACAAAAATTATGAAGAAATGGGGACTAGCTTGGATAAGCATAGGTGATTTTGGGTGGTGGGAGCATATTCAGCTTATGTCTACAAGAAGGTTTTCTGACAGGCTACTGTGATGAAATGTTAATCAACATATTTGTTTCTATAATATTTGCAAAAGCATCCCACAGGTTTCTGCTTTATTGACCTGCCATTTCCAGCATCCAATGCAAATCAAAACTAAGGGTTATATTAATAGAAACTGAGTTCAGGATAATATTATATATTCACTGAATTTCTACATAGTAATTAATTCATGTCTTTTGGTAATAGACCTTATATACTTTAACATCCTCAGCTGTTATCCATCATTGGCCTATATATTTCCTTAATATGAGACTATCTGAATGTGCCAGTTAGAAATTTTTCTGTATTTGCACAGGCTATGTCAATTCTTAAAATAATATGGCCAGTGTTCCCCATGGTGTGGTCTTAGTTGTCTGTATCTTTGACAAAAAATTAGAAATGTGTTTGCACTTACACATTTAAGCAGACTCATAAGCCTAATACTATCTTCATATTCAGAATAAAAAACAAAACTCCCAACGGTAATTTGAGTAACGATGACTAGGTGGCTGATTGATATATTAATTGATTATGTGAGCCTGGCTGTGGTATGTCTAATTAACAGCTCATCATTTAAACTCTTAAAATCTAATTCTTTGCACTTTATTCAGTTAGCTAAAGAATTTAGAGAGGAAATTCTGCATGAATGGTCATGAATAATAGCAAGAACTATCTTCCAGTTAAAAAATCTGTAACCAACTGAATTTGACATATAACAGTGGTATCTGTCCACTGGTGGAAAAGAGCAGTGGTAGCTCTTTCTAGCAATTTTTTTCCTCGGTGGTATTTGGACACATTAAATTTACATTAAATCCATGCAAGTCATAAAGTATCAGGTGGAATAAATTATGAAAAACCAAGAAAGAGTTAATGAAATATTATATTCTGAAGGCTTAGCAAACCTACAGATATGCACCTGTGTGCCTCTAACAGTGTGCCTACAAGGAGACACTATTGCAAAACACGGTAAGAATTCTACATTAGATCACAATTATTATTCTGTCTTACCTTCCCACCTTCCACTCGAGCTCAGAGCGATAGGCAGAAACACAGAAGAGACAAGTGTATCTGAGCCCTGCTTATGATTTTGTTAACACTGCTAATGCTCCTCTGGAAGCGGAACAGAGTGGCCACAGTGATGGGCCGATGGCAGGGACAGCAGCAATTGGAAAGACCACAAAAAGAAGGGTATGTCCTGGCATCCTCTGGCTGCAATGCTGATGTCCTACATACTGAACCATTGTCATGCACAGATACTCTTGAATGAATTGGCATTGACTCAAGAAGTCCAAAACTAATTCAAAACGAAGTTGAGAAAATACTGAAGTTTAGTTTGTCTTTTTTTTTTTTCTTGGTTTCTTTCAAAACTTTGTTTTCTTTTCAAAATGGATGTAACTTTGATTAAGGATAAAAAATTTACAGGTTTATGACTTCAAAATTATATGAAACCTTAGGAAAAAGAATGATATCAACCTAAACGATTTATTTTCTCCCCAGGTTGAGCCACTGAACTATAAAAGCCATTATTTTCAGAGATCTAGTATTATAATGGGGCACAGGGAAAAACAAAGAGAATATTTTTTAAGTTCTCTCTGTGTCTGAAATGTCTTGAAAGTCAAGTACTGGCAAGGAAATGACGCATGTCTCTTCCAACGTCTGCATCTTCCTGTCAGAGTGCTTGATAAAGCACCAATAAACATAATTGCCTTTTCATATCACTGATACAAAAAACAAAAAATATGTGCCCAAGTATGGCTCCCATTTTCCAGTGACTGAGTTACGCGTTCTTCATCGTTCTGTGTGCTATATAATCAGGAGCTGCATCTTGGAATTCACAGCAACTCTCACCTATGTGCTGAATATTTATGGGATTTATTGCCATTTTTATAGATATGGTAAGTAAATATAAACTGAGAAAGTGTCGTAAGATATAAAACTCATCAGCAGATGCTGATTAAGGATAATTATTTTATAAGCCTTATTTATTTTTCCATTTAAAGTTTAGTTTTTCTGGTTTATTAGAAAAGGCTTCATATGGGAAGAGTATGACACAGCAAATACAAAATGGAAAGGCAGAGAGTGGGGTACTGGAAGTGGCTGATATAGACCAAGTAGATTGCTTCATTGGGGCAGTCCTACCTCACTAGCTGTGAAGGCTGCACCTGCAATGTGCTACAGGTCCCCCTCCAAGAGGTGGTAACAGTAATACATATTGCCCATCCAGTGTGAGGTCTAACTGAAAGCAGATGGTAGAAGGGATACCTAAGATCCCAGGATTTGTGAACATCAGTGAAAACATATCCTTTGAAAGACCTTTACATCAGACAGTTGTTCGTTAGAAAAGAAGACTCAGAGAGGAATATTGCAAGAGACTATGTGATTTGACCTACTGTGCAATGAATAGCACTTTTATTATAGCGAGACTCTGTGGCCAGGCTCATTGGCTATGATCACTTTCAGCAGTCAAGAAATTAAACTGACTAATTCTACTTTGACTTCATATAACTGCTTTGCTGGGTCATCCTGCAACGTCAGGAGCTGAAGGGTACAGCAGACCCTCACACAGTGTAGGAGGTCATGGAGACATTCAGAAGGCAGAATGGGAGATGCTTTTGAGGACATAAGGCTTTGTGGTCAAGGCCAAAGGGACTTGGATGAATCCTGCTAGCCCACAGGTATATTTTGCAGTTGCGTTTATCCACCATGTTTTCTTATTGCAAATATCAGCCTTCAAAGATGAACAGTTCAGGGAAAAGATGTTGCTTCCTGGACTGTTTCATTTTCAGTGCTGAACACTTGCTTCATGCCTTCATCTGTTAAACAAGTGGGGACTGAGGAAGGCTGGCTGTGAATCAAAATGGGAAGCAGGATATGGAGACAGAATATTCATGTGACAAATTCCTGTTCCCCGAGCTTTGGCCCGGTGAGCTGAGCTACTGCAGAACATGTGCTGCCTTTGCAGTCAACTGCAGAAGAGCTAATGACTGTGTCGCCAGACAGAGCCTGTATTTCTGCAGCTGAAGTTGTAAGCTATGGCTGTTACAGGCAGTGGTTTTGCTGCATTAGGAGCTACACATTCAGCTATAAAAGTAAACTAATTGCTGTTGGACAGAAACATTAAAAACACAGTGAGTTCATTTCCTACAGAACCAAATAATTGCTATGTGCAGTTTTACACTTACAGGGTCAAATTTTGCTGTGTTAAAATTAGACAGTTCAAAAGTGATTGGCTTTCTTCTAACATGGAACAATTTGGCTCCAGCAGAGGATAACATAACCAGCAACACTTTACTGCAGCACTGTCTCAACTGCAGTATTACTTGGTTACTGGTCAGTATAAATCTACAAGTTGAGAGCTTGATCCAAAGCCATGTTTCTGTCAGTGGTTCCAATAGACACTGACTCAGGACTTAAAAAAGATATCTGTGGTGAAAAACCAGAGAGCAGAGCATATGTCCTACACAATACAGCTGACTATTTCTATGCTCAGCAGCTGATAGTCTAGGGCTGCAATATTGATTTGTGTTACTGTATTTTATAGCTAGTATGTTACAAGATTAATTTTGTGCTACTCAGCATCTGCTTTCTCCTTGGGAAGTTTTGTAAAGAATTCTGCTGACTATAAAGAATCGACTTTTTCTTTTTTTTGCAAACCAGCAAAACAGATCCTTTATACCCTGCCCTTCCAAAGTATAGCATGACAGATACTGTTAAGATGATTATACTATATACTTATATGTGCTTCTGTGCTCACAGGCTAACAGCTAAAGTCTTATTAGTACAGATCAGCATCCTTGTTCAGTCTTTCTTCTCTCACTTACTTCCAGCTAACATTACTGTGATAGATTATTTTTCTGTTAGGGTAGGCTTTGGCTCCTGTCCAAAAAATGATATAAATCTATACCCTTTTGCAGATGAGTATTATTTTCTTCTTGTATTTACTCATATTTTTAAATGGGAAATAACAGGGACTGGCTATGGGTGAAGGGTGGAGATTGAGTTCAATAAACAAACATATAAATACCTGAATAATAAAAAATGTGTGGTATTACCATGAATAAAATTTGCCCAGAGGGAATTTGTTGATTTAGGTGTCTATAAATATCAGTGAAGTGATATCTAATACTGATAGCTAATACCTTATCACTGAATCAGTATGGGCAAGATTTTGAGTACCTCTGATTTGGCTGTGCCTCCGTTTGGGGGTCATTTAGGAGCAGGTGGTATGGATGGGTGGCAGGCAATGTAATGGGTCTTTACATAGCTTAACACCAGCCACTGCAACGGGCAGGGCTCATTTCAGAGAAGAAGGGGAGAAGTAAGTTGCATCGTTTCAAAGCCTGTCATAAATTCTTTTTTTTCATCAAAGGGAAGGAGCTGTGTCCCCATTTGCTTCTGGACAGAGCTGTTTTGTGCTGGCTTTGAGTGAGACTGTGCTTCATTGCACTGTGTCGTTCTGTATGCTTTTGTGCCTGCACTATGCAGCAGGACATAAAACTCATCCTCTTCAGCATAGTCACTGAATTAAAACCAATAGAGATGTGAATGGTACATGCTCAGTCAAAATGAGAAGTAAGGAAATGAAAGCATGGGTGCTCCTCAAAGTTTAACCCAGGCTGAGTCTCAGAGGTTGGGGCAATGACTGATGCTTTTTAAGGAATCCTGAATATATTTCCCATGAAGGTCCTTATGTAGGTATTTCTTCTACCTTGCTTCAAAGTTGTTCTTATTGTTTTTTTATAGCAGCAAAAGCCCTGGTTTTTTTCTTTAGGGAGCACCACATGGTGGTAGGGCTAAGAGAAGGGCAGAATTATGGTGCCAAAGGTTACAAAGGCTAACTCAGATCATCTCTGAACATAAACTACCAGGCCTCAGGTTTCTGCAGTAGAAACATATCGGCTTAAGCCCAGTGAAGTTCTGTCTTTTTTAGCTGGGAAAGTGCCTGAGGTCTAGGACTGGATGACAAATTTTCAAGTGAGTTTTCTTTAAGAATCTGGAAGCACACAGGTTTTAGTCCAGAGAAAGCAGAATAACTGCTCTTCTCCATCAAAAATCTGTGTCCTTCCCATAGCATACGCTGTGCACCATGGCACAGAGGACAATTCAATAAAGTTAGCAGTGTGTGAACAGAATTGTCAGCGCCCTTATCTCAAATGACCAAAACGTACACGTAAGTAATCCTTCAACCCTAGACATTGTAAATAAAAAAAGGTCAAGAAGCCTTGGCAAAGGATCTGTGGCAACGTGCTATGATCTGAGTAAGGACTGCTGTAAATCAGTTTGTCTGACAACCACTCACAAGCAGAAATGGTTTAAAATCACTAAGACAAGAGTAACCTTGGGAAAGCAGCCTGCAAACAACCAGTAGATGGTGGTAAGTCTTGGGAGAGGAGTACAATATGTTTATTACCTCACCATAAATGAACACAGTACTGCAAAGATAAATAGAACAGTTCAGTTCTCCTAGAGTATTTTTCTGAGTCTTTTTCAGTATTATCTTCTTGTAGCTGCTTAACTTTCCAAATCATGAAGGTAAACAGATGCATGTTATCTGACCTTAGATGCTTAAGAGTTAGTGTCTGAGTCTGAACCAGCCTCTGTGGGTTGCAGGGTGTGCCCTTCTAGAGGGCAATTCGTCTGACAAATGTAGCTGAACTGACCCTTTTCTGTGTGAACACTTGGAATATAGATCAGACTTCAGTCCAGACCAAGACTTATAAATTAAGGTGTCTGTAATGCAGGTGTCTACATGTGAACTAGCTATGTCAGATCCGATGGTAGTCCTTAGAAGTGAAGTCAGTAAATCCAGCAGAGCCACAAGAGAGGTTCACTTCACCCCAAAATAGACATCTCTTGATCAGACACCTAAGTAGTTTTCTAAGCCTCGTTGATTGCATTGACCAAATCTCCATTGATTGCAATGGAAACTTGGGCACTTAGCTCAGCTGTGTACACCTAAAGTGAAATTCATGTGCCTAAAAAATGGTCACCTGGTGTTTTCTGAGATGTCTTAGGTTGTCAAAAATGTCCGTGTCTGAAAGTCAGGAGGACACATGGTTTGCAGAAGACCTGCATCCTTCTGGAGGGGCAGTAAGAAACCATGTGGAAAAACCTCCTGCACCTCAGACAGCAGCAGACCCTAATGTTTAGGCAACTGAATTGTCCCCCTTTTTGTAGACAACTGACTTCATACGAACATGAGCTGGATCCAATCCCTCACTGCTTGCGTTAGAACAAATCAATCCCACCTGTTGTATATTTGTTTTCTTCCGTCTGTGATATCTACAGGCCTTATATCTTGAAAAACCTAAGTCCTTTTTGTGGGGTTAACTCCTATTTCTGTATAACTTCCATTTTTAAAATTGTTGAAGCCTTTCAGCTGGCATTGAGAGGGCCCCATTGAATTTTCTCATGTGGGAGGCCAGGGCTACTGCATTCTTCCCTGTCATTTATCATCAATGGAGTGAGATGCATTGCTCTTGCATTTAAATTTTCATAAACTTATCTACAAGGTTTACAATTACTACAGGCTCTGTTAGAACCCATCTAAAATGAAAATGATCTTCCCTAATCCATGCTGTGTATCTCCTTTTTGTTGCATTTATAATTCACTCCATGTATAAATCTCCCGCAGACATGTAGGGAACAAATATGCAGTGCGTAACAGAAGATAAGTTCAAATATGTAATTTCAAAAAGTTAAAACAGCAGGATCTTTGAATTAACATGAAAGAAGATTCACTATCAGAAGAAAAGAAAACTGAAACACATGGTGATGGAGCACACTTTTTATTGTTTGGGGTTTTTTGAAAACATGTTTTTTTGATAGTTCCCAGATCTATTCTGGGTCAGGACTCTCAGTGTGCTTATCATTATAGAAACAGTCTGAACAGAAAGAGTATGCTATTAAGCATAGTGAATAACCTTCTTCCACTCAAGTTAGCAGCATTAGGATGCAGCAGTAAACTTTAGAGGGATTGTACAGGAGATGAAGAAACCCAGAGCAGGAGCCAGACCTACAAAGGTGTCAATGGAACAAACTCTGCAGGTTTCAGCACTTTTGGAGAAGGCTTAATAATGCTACTTGATTTCTAGCATAATACATTTGAAAGACCAGATATCAGCACTCAGTGTGACTTGCAATCTCACAATAAAATTGGAGAATAGGTTGCTAAGATCAGATGTCCCAGTAAGTAACTGTTGCTTTCTGAAAGATAGTTCTCAATTACATCACTGATTACCTGTAATTATGAAAGCCAAAGTCATAAGGTCAAATAATGAGATGCTTGTTCTGTATTCTGACAAAGTCATCTAACTTCCAGAAGTCCTTTATGATTTGGTCCATAGACTAGAAAAGCAAATGTTAATAAAAGCATTGCAGAATATCTTTTCATCTTAACGCTGGGTTTGTTACCTTTGATAGCAATGTTAGCAGTTAATAATGAGACAGGTATTAATTACATTTTAAAATACTGGGTTTGATGTACAGAAGTGGGACAAACTGGTACTTACACTGAGCACTGCTGGCAATTATACATAACCTTGTTTTAACCCTAATTTCATCCATTAGAAAATGTAGCATCAGTGTGGAGACAATAAATCACTTATAGATAGTAGAAAGGTTCATTTATCTTTGTAGAGTTGCTGTACAGGAGCCTCATCTGAGCAAAACAGTAAGTTATTGCAATGAAAGTGGATTTTTGGGCACTTGTGAAAGTAGGTTTGTACAAAATGTTTCCTTTTCAAGATACTACTTTTTACATACCTTTATTTACTCCTGCTCATGATTTTTGGAGCAAACATTGTTCTGCTTTTAATAAAAATAATTTATTTCAGCAAGGAATGTGATACCAGATACAGAAGGGAGTGTACAATAGGTGGAAACATGATGTTGTAGACAGAACATTCCTCCAAGATTTAGAACAATCCAGGGTGCAGTGCTTGCCCTATGCACTAGTTAATTTTTGAATGCATGGGACGCTGGGTGAACAGCACTGACTGCAAACAGAACTTAATTCTCCCTACCCATAATGGCGTGGCAGTTACAGTCCCAGAAAAGGAAAGGCTGGATACTTTGGAAAATGGAGCTGTCTAGCACACTTGATAAACCCTGTGGACCTGCATGTATCTACTCTTCTCACACTACTTACCTCCATTTTCGCTGTTTTCACTCCCCCAGCCCTCCTGGCCCATCTCCTCATCACTAGCCTCACCAGAGCCTCTCCCCAGCAATCCTTCCTGCGGACTCTCAGCCCCTGTGCCAGAATCAGCCATGTAAGCTCCCTACACCACGGCCTCAGATTTTATTCTCTCCCTGGACATCTGAAGATCACTGAGGTCACTGAGGACATGTAGTATCCTCTGAAATTTGCAGTCCTGTCAGGCAATTAAGAGTGAGGTAATTAGGTGGACTGAACCCCATGGCAAAGTAACTCTTGGTTCTTTCAATTTCAGTCAGTATTTTGGGATGAAGGGATGTTTCCCTGACACTTTACACCTTATATTTGTTGGGTATCTTTTTTTTTTATTTTCAGGTTTGCTTTGTTTTCTCTCCGATACTGCTTTTCTCTGTAACCATCAGGGCTGGTTTGCACAGAGATTTGGCTAACTGGTTCATTTTCAGTGCCTACATACCGTGTCCCTGACTTGAGCTGCAGGCAAGAGGAATAATTAAAGAGTGCTTGAGACTGTTCCAGATTGCGTTTGGGTCTCTGTCTATAGCTACAGGGAACTCTTCCAGCAGTCCAGAGACACCAGGATGCATGTGGGTATCACTCATTGCCCACCCAAATTACTCTGCCTGGCTGAGAGGTTAGCATGCAGGCAGATGGTCAGTTATCTGGCTGGTTTGTGACAGAGGGCAGAGTAGCGGCTGCTGCAGAAGTATGTCTGACAAAGCTGGGCTCTGGCATTGAACCAGCATTTTGCACATGGGAACTTCCCTGCTCTGAACCTGAGTCTGGCATGTGCTGAATGAGCAGGTTTAGTTGCTTCAGTGCCGTGGGTTTGCGGTCCCTGCTTGCACTTGTTTGTCTGGTTAATTTGTGTGTTTTCATCTGTTGGTTCCTTGTTATTCAGATTTTTTTGTTAATTGTAAGGATTTGTGTTTCAGTCATATTGCAATAAAGGAGAAGCTCTCCAGTGGAACGCAACAGCTGTTTAACAGTTTGTATCAGCAGTACGCAACCAGCAACGATGCAGGGCGAAGAACAACGCTCTGCTCAAAAACCTGAGAGAACAGAATAAAAATATACTACCTGAGGCTGTAGAAATCCCAGCTTTCTGAAAACCATTGTAGGACCTCTAAAGGTCCTTCAATGAGTCATGGTTTTACAGAGATAAGAGGTGGTGCCTCTTGGAAATCTGTGCCAGAACTGAGCTCGTGCCCCAGCATGGTGTATGAGGTCCAGAGTTACAGATCACAAAAATAAAAGTACCAAGGTTTTTCTCTGGAGGGTCCTCATCTGGGCATAGCAGGATCCTGCTTTGTTTGTGGAAAACTATCAAGATCAGAGTTTGCAATGGTTTACTTTAATTTCCCCTGCACACAGTATAATCGCTGAAATAACTGAGCTAGCTACAATTACTGGCCATGCAATTTCATGCATCCATGAAAATTTATTAAAGTACAAATCCTTGCGTTTGCTCTAATTTGTGCTAATGAAAGAGCTTGGCACATTTGCTAGTAAGTCTTACAAAGAAGATTCAGAGAGAATTCAGAGGGAATCTCTGTAATGATTTCAAATTAGAATAATAAATTTGACTTTATCACATTAAAATTAATAAAACTGTTGTTAGTGATTTGATTTTCCACTACTCTGCACCTAGCATGGAATATAAAGACAGATCTTTTTTTCAAGAAGTTTCTGGCAAGCCACAGTTGGAACTTCTGATCAAAGCAAAGCTATAGATTTACGTCTCAGCATATTTCTTATTAAGAAATTTGACTCTGATGGAGTTACTAGAAACTGTAAGAAAGTGTGGGTTACAGAAACACAAAGGCTATCCAGCTGTGGAATGATAGCAAAGTTTAATGAACATTTGGTTTGCAATTTAACTTATGATCTGATTAACGGTACAGAATTATATTTTTCCTCCAGATGACAGTATAATCAGAAAAGCAATAAAGGTGTCTACTGTACTAGTGGTATGGATGTGATATCTTTATTTTTCATACCTAAATACTACGTTTTCCTGAAGAACAAAGATATTGTTCCTGCGTTGGTTGAAGCTGGTCTACAAGGAACATACACATTATGCTTAGCCATGGAAATTCATCTGTCCTTCTTTGTGTTGTATGTCACTCTAGTGAAAATCACTTGAAAGCAAAAGCTTTCAGATGTGCTTTTTCCTTGTGTCTTCACAAACATAATAAATTTCCACATGAATGAGGACAGAAGAAGCTGAGAAGTACAAAACACTTGAACTGTCTGCTGAAATTCAGCTGCATTGTATCCTCCTGCCCCAGAATGACCCGACTTGTCCAGCGGAGGTGGAAATCACAAGACCATGCACTGCAGGAGGGGCCTCTGAGGGCACTGGACTAAGGTATCTCTCTCAGTGGGGCTGCTAACTCTGGCTTAAATAATTTTATTATTTCACCCAATAATAAAATAGTGCAAAGGTAACAGTGCAAAAATTGTTCTGATTGCAATCACAAGACATTGAACAACCTTGCTTTAGGAAACAGGCTGAAGAGGATTGAAAGCAGAGATGGACTACTATTGCTATCACTCCTGTTTTCTTGCCTCTCTCCTTCCTACTAACCTCCAAATTCCCTCTTCCTCCATCTTTTTCCCACATCACCTTAGACACCCCTTCATCTTGCCACCTCTTTCTAAGTGTCTCTTTCTCCATCTGGCCAGACCAGTTACTCAGGATCCACCTTGCTGTACCTGTGCTGGCCCAGGAGTAATATGACTGGGATCTGAAAGTACGTGGTCAGAAAATCCATCTTTGTGCCAATAAATTACTACTAGAAGAGCAAGGCCCACTTGCTGGTCCTGAGGGCATTTCTCCAGCCTGGACCTTGACCCTGTTTAGCTGCTAGCACAGCTGGTGCCAACAACACCTTGGGGATGTGATTTTTTGGTGCAGGAGTGATGTATATAAGGAAAACCACACAATCCTAGCCCTCTGCCTGGAGAAACTCAGCTGCAGGAAAGTTTCTTTATCACCATCCTCTCCAGCCCGTTCTTGGTGTAGAAAACAATTTCTTGGCATTGGATAGCCAGGCTCATGTCAGGATTCCTGGAAAAAAGGACTGCCTGGGTGCCTTTAGTAACCATTTATGTTCATATGGAGTATATAGCAGCAATAAATTATTTACAGTGAGAGCTATCATACAATTGATTTCTCCTCCTGTGAGAAACTGATTTGCAACACCGAAGTGTTCCAGGTTTTGTAGGAGGCAGCATGGTAACACACATGTATTTCAGTGACAAATGTATTACACACATGTAGGATGACAAATCTCATGGCCATGCTTTTAATGGTTCTGCAAACAGCTACGAAGCTGCTCAAACAGCTGCCTAAGTTCCTGTTCTCTCTTCAGTTAATTTTGTTCTCACTGGAGAACTGCTGTTCTCACATTATCACCAAAGTTACCACATTAAAAGACTGAACTCTGTCATGACTTCACTCATCGGCAAGGCACTGAGGTGGGATTTTCTTTTTTTTTTTTTTTTAAGTTTTTGATCTGCTTGATGTTATTTTTAACCAACAGCATGCATGTATTTCACAAAATGATCATGAGTAGGTAGTGGTTTAGTGCTAGAGCTGTGGAAAGGAAAGCCACTCTGTCTGAGATCTGCTGTAAATCTTTGCCTTACATACAGCCTAAACCACATCTAGATCTTTCATTAACTATATATTAGAAATACATATTTCAATGAGAAAAAAGGAACAGGGAAAAAACTTTTTCAAGAAAACAGAATTCCTCCTGGTTTTTGGTGACATTTATGAGACAGAGGGCTCCCTTTGTAGGATTTTACAATTGTTTTTTACCCAGAAGCCAATGTAGGATTGCTATCCAATATCTACCACAAATTTGTACATTGTTCAATTTTTCACTCCAAATCTCTGACAATCTGGATCGAGGAGCTAAATAGTAATTAACAGCATTTATGGTTTGCTAATGCAAAACAGAGATTAACTACAAGATGACTCCCTCTGCTCTGTTTAGATCTTGGATTTGCTGGCAGCCACAAGGCAGATGGAAGAGGCACTGACTAACCTATTCAGAGACTAGGATGTACAACGAGAGTACTATCTTCTGAATATGTTGTGAACCAATTTGCAAAACAGTAGCCTAGTGTTGCAAGAGTTATTTTCTAATATATTAGAAAATATATTAGAAAACCTAATATTTTTTTAACATTTCTAATCTCTTTAAAGTTACAAATCCTATAAATACAAATGCCTTTTGAGATTCAACAGTTCAGCAGTGGAAAGGGTCAGGTATGAAAGTTAAGCTCTCTGGATGTATATAATGGCACTTTTTTGAACATGTAAGACAGAACAATTTCTGTCTAGAACTTCTCTTTCTTCCTTTCCATTTTTGGTTTCTTTTCCACAGAGCAAAAGCAGTGTATCATGACTTTCTTAGCTGGCATACAACACAGTCATGTTGGTGAAGATATTATGGTAGCATGTGTTGTGTATGCATGAGATGCACCAGAAGTTTAGAAAAAGTATTCTAATAGCATTTCAGAGTTTTTGTAAGAGCTGCTTGAAACAGTTAATTTCTAACTCTTACCTTATAAAGCTATAAGCCTCCCTCACCAGGAACTCAACTGCATAAAGCAGTGAAAGCCAACTAACAAGAACCCAAAGAAGCTTCGAGATATCTGAGCTTTAGTAGACATTTTATCATGGTTTTCTGAGACTCAAAGTGAGAAACTGAAAAAGTACGTGTTCTGAAGGGATATATGTCCTACTTGTAGAGTTGCAGGACAACAAAACTCTATCTTCATTGTTGTGAAATTTTTATTTTAAATGTCAGATTGGACTAATCCACATTCATGCTGTGCCTTAGATTGGAATAAGTTTGGGCAGAAAATCCTACATTTGCTGGAGACAAGGATTCATTCTCATCTACTCTGGATACTGCTTACCTATCTGCTTGGTGGATTAAAATTAGAGTAACTGTTGGGGGAGAAGGATTAGTGAGCAGAGAAGAAGGAAGTAGCTAAGGTACATTATAAATAAATTTATCACCTAACTGCACTTTATGACTTACATATTGTCTGTTAGCGGCAGCTAGAGTGCTGCAAATTACTTTGTTACTAAAGAAATAAGTATCTGTGTCTGTTCCACACCAATCTGTCTCCTGCTTCATATTCTTCAAGGCAGTGATACTGCTTAAAATAATAGATACAATCTGATTGCAATGTAAGGTTGAAATGGATTCTAATTTTTTAATGGATCTGTTTTGAAAAACTGGGCTGAGAATTCTTTTTCTGATAACTGCATCTCAACAACCTCTTACAACAAAATGGATAGACTGTCCTTAATTCATACCAAACTTCGAAAAAATTTATTATATCCTGTAGTACAGTTCAATATTGGTCACAATGGCCATGTCAAAAGTATGTACTTCTTCTTGTTATGGCTTACTCCCAACAAAGAAGAAAGAGGGAGCAGGGAAGGAATTGCTCCCACCCAGCACTCCTCTTGGGGTACTCCTGGTACAGCTTATGCCATAACCTGGGTCTTGCCCTCCTGGCAGGCACCTGTGATGAGTTGACGGAAGGTGGTTGTCCCATTCTTCTGGACCTGGGGACACACAGTAAGCCTCATCCTCCACAGTTCAGCAGCACAAGGCTCCCAAATCAGCCCCATATTGGCGCCCATTGGACAGAACAGATTGCACCCATTTTTCATGGATGTGTAAGGTGAACTCCAACAGGAAAAGCAGACTTTCTCAGCTCCAACTTTCCAGGAGATCCAGCCCTAATTATGTTGTTGCTATAATTGTCTTACCCTATTTGATGTTTTCAAGAAGACTGAGCAATGGTCACTTTTAGTATTGACAAGCAAATGTGTTTATGAAAATCAAATTTATATGTGACTTAGAGACATACAACTTCACGTATTTCATTTGCAAATTGTTCCCTGAAGATTTTATTTACTTTTTTATAAAATCCCTCAGCTTTATAGAAAATCAATTCTCTGTCATCTAAATGTTGTCTTACAGCTCAGCATGCCCTCAATTTATTTTTGTAGTGCTCCCTATTAATCGGGATGTTTATTAGAAATAGCTGTAAAAATATATGCTATGCTTTTTTGCTGGAGAGAATCTTAGAGAAGTTTGATGAGATTATATTTAAAGTGAGTGCTTTAAATTTTAAATTTGTATAATTTATTTGTCCAGGATGACAGATTAATCATAGATGCCAGTATAACATAAAACTCCAATTAAAATAAACAAAAATTAACTTGTCAAAGTTGTCATGTATGGAAGAAATGAGTTTGAGTACTAAAAGAAGACTTTAAGCCAATGCTTTCTTACTCTTTTTTTTCCTGTTGTTATTATGCTTCGTGCCTTGAGTCAATGCAATTAGTGGGCTACAGTTTACCATAGGTAGTTATGTATTTCAGAAGAGACTGATGTGAATAAGAAATAAAGATGACTGCTAGCCTTGTATGAAGATGTATGCAGACCATAAGAATGATCTGCAAAAAAGAACAGTTTCGCGGACTTCAAGCGGATGAGTTGTGCTACTATAAACACTGATGAAATAGCAGAGTGACATTGCGAGGCTGGAAAGGCCATGTTAAACAATAGCAGTGGAACGTGCAATTGGACAATTTGGGGTTTGGTGGAAGTCACTGCCATTGAAAATCAATTATTAAAATGAACATTTATTTTTGAGCGTCGGAGTTTATCTGACAAGCTATAATCTTCAATTGATATTGGTTTCCTTCTCCATATCCCCAGCTACTAAAATCAGAGGGATGCCTCTTTGTCTTTTTTTCTGTACCCTCCAATTATAATTTCTGATCAGTTTTAGCATCTCCAACTCCCCAGAAGAGGGGAAGAGACATGTTAGGAGAGAGAGGAAAGAGATGATGGCTAGTCTGGAATTGACTAGAAATATTTTTGGGGGAAGCAACAGAGGGAAGAGGGTGAAATAAATAGGCAAGAAAGTATGACCATGAATGTGGAGGAGAGAGGTAGTCTTGGAAGAATCACATCTGTCAACTTTCATTAATTAAAACTGAATCTAACTAAACAAAGTTATAAAAGATACCTCCCTTATAAAAATCATTATATTGTATAATATTATTTTAACAAATAAGATAACATTGGGAATTTAAAACATTTACCTCCAGTAAATCCTGAATTTAAAAGAATACTATATATGAATGGAGGAGTACAACCTGAATGTTGTCCACATTTTTTAACAATTTAACAATAAAATTAGTATCTAAAGCCAGCTCCTGCAGGTAAATGCAAGTACTAACAGGACAAATTGACTCTCCCCTCAACCATTTATCCACAAGCAAATGTATAAAAGTAAAATAAAACCACAAGTATTAGTCAAAACAAAATGATAGTGCTGTATTAAAACCCTACCTCCAAGTATCTAGCTATGAAAGGGAAGTCTTTTGCAAATGGAAATTTTCACACCACAAGATGGAAATTATGAAATTTGAATGAAGATAGAAATGGAACAAAGCAAGAACAGCTATGTTATTAATACTGATAAGGATAGCTGTCTTATGCTTCAGCAGACCTCGGCCATCTTGATAATAGACCAGAAGTATCTATGTAAAATCCTAGCAATGGTCGAAAAGTATTTTCAGTCCAGACAAATGATACTTCTTTAAAGACTGTATTTACAACTCCATAGGAAAAGTATAAAATAAATATATTGCCAACCTGTTGTCCTGGTTTCGGCAGGGATAGAGCTAATTTTCTTCCTAGTAGCTGGTACAGTGCTGTGTTTTGGATTTAGGATGAGAACAATGTTGATAAGGCACCAATGTTTTAGTTGTTGCTAGGTAATGCAACACTAGTCAAGGATTTTCCAGCTTCCCATGCTCTACCGACTGAGAAGGCTGCAGGTGCACCAGAAGCTGAGAAGGGGCACAGCCAAACTGGCCAAAGGGCTATTCCATAGCACGTGACGTCATGCTCAGTACATAAACTGGGGAAAGCTGGCCGGGGGGGCCGCTGCTCGGGGACTGGCTGGGCATCGGTCGGCGGGCAGTGAGGAATTGCACTGTGCGTCACTTGCTTTGTGTATTATTATTATTACCACATTATTATTATTTTATTTCAATTATTAAACTGTTTTTATCTCAATCCACAAGTTTTTCTCACTTTTGCTCTTCCAATTCTCTCCCTCCAGTTCTTCCACCGGGGAAGGGGGGGAGTGAGCGAGTGGCTGTGTGGTGCTCAGTTGCCAACTGAGGTTAAACCACGACACCTGTGTAAAATGGCTGACTAATGATCAAATCTTAAAATGTGAACCAATGTTGTGATAGATTAATCATGGCCATGAAGTATGAAGGAGCTCAAATGGGAATGTTCTGACGGCCCATAATAAATCAACCAAGAGCTATATGCAGAGCAAGTAAATAAGCTCAGAACCAAATGTAGACCATATGAGTCAGGCACAGAAGTAGACCATTAAATAATTTATATAAATATGGAAATTGTAAGAAAGATGTATTAAATTGTTACAAAAACAAATGCAGAAATACAAAGATAGGAGATAGATAAATGAAATGAAAAAATAAAACGTGAGCAGTATTGCCAGTTTAAGAAAGGCAAAAATATTTCCAAGTACTTCGTCTGGAAAAGAATGCTGACAACAATTACGAATGAAGAGGTAGTTAGATCCCTGCAGCATGGGCACAGCAGTCAGGCGAGGATAGCCAACGACAATGTTTGGCCACTGGAAGAGGGAACATGCAGTCAGCAAGGCAGGACTTGAATGGACCAGCAGAACAACCAACGGCAACCCAGAGCCCAAATGGGAGACAGCAGGGTCAGACTGGGATCACAGATCCTTTGAACAGTTAGAAAGAGTATGGTGAGTATATCTAGAACTGGATAAATAAGAAATTTTTTTATTTGTGGAAATATTGGGATACAGGCCCTGGAAAGGCATAATAATTACAAAACCTAAGTAAAGACAATAAATCTATTCAGAAACACTATAACAAATCTCAGAACATCAGAATATCTTCCATAAATCACAGATAATTGCAAACCCTGGGCATTGATTGACCAAAGAATGAAACAACCATGGTTTCTTCAATGTGATGCATTTATCCCATATGTCAGAGAACTAGTGACCTATTCTAAAATACTTATGATGTGAATGAGAAGGTAAAGATAAAAATGATGATACAGGGGCAAGAGATGAGGCGTCCTATGAAAGGGACAGCCTCCAGTTGTTGCCTCAGTGACACTAATATGGATGGAATAAAGGTAGACCCAAATTGAAAGAAATGTCTTGCAGTGATGTTTGTGCACGAAAAGTTCAACCAGCTCTTTCAGGAGCAGGAAGCCATTCAAGCAGAACATGACTATAAATCACTGGAGGGCATCTCTTAAAAGCCACTACAAGCTGCTCCAAAGTGCTTTCAGCCCACGCTCTGAGAGAGCAGCACTATTATTTTAGACGCATGCTGCAAGAAAGGGACTGCAATTACTGACAACTTATCCAGGGAAGAATTGTAGCATTAAAGGAACGACAAGTGAATAAGAACATGAAATTGTAACCCTTGCAGAAATATAAAATACGTGAGAACACTGACATCATTGGACAATGAAATTTCATGTTGCTTTTAAGAAAATGTCTGGAGAGGATCACATGAAGCACATGTCAACATTTACAAATATTCATAACAGGTTTCCCTCAGGCTGTTTGGTCCCACAGAAAGAAGCCTCAACTTCTGAAGTTTGCCAGAAAGACTGACATGAGATGAGTATCCAAGAACACGTTAAACTGTACATTGCAGTCAAACTGTAATGTCCAGACTATTGAAAAAAGAAATTGTCCATTCCAGAATACAGGCCTGTACCTGGAAAGCTTAGGCACCCTGTGTATCGGCAAACAGCCCTGATGATCTCTGAGATCTGGTGAGAAGACATGATACACGTAGGAGAAGGCCAGGCAAGACACAAAAGGGAAAATAAAAATGTACAGCTCTCCTCACGGTCCTTGGAGTGAAGGGAAAATAGATCTCGTGATCACAAACCACTCATTATAGTAGACTGATTTCTTGACTGCCTCAGTGACAGATGAAGCAATGAGGTTTTTAAGTACATCTGTTATCACAAAATATTACTTCAGACAATGGCAACAAATGAAAATAAGAATCAGGCAGGGTCAGATGAAACGTTCATCTAATTCCTACTCCTGCAAGGTCAAGAGGAAAAGTTTGGGGATGGGTAAAAAAGCAGGTCAAGCACAGAGGTAATTCCCCAACATGTCCTTTCTCTTTAATATGGCCTGTGACTTCCTAAACCAGAAGTGTTGTTTCTATTAGCCTCCAAAGAATTTTTCTTTCCATGCATTTTTCTTTATAGCTGGAAAATTTGATCATTACCTTTCATTGTGCAGCATGCCTGTGTGTATTTCAAGTGTATTATATCTTCATTTTTCCATCTTCTTTTCTTTTAAAAGCTCTTTCAGTATTTCAGTATTTTCTCTGGTAATTGCTGTTGGTCTTGTGTGAACTTTTTCATGTGCACTCAAACCTTTCTTGAAGTACAGTGACCCATACTGATACCATATTTCATAGGAGGCTTTACTAATGTGGCATAGACCAGAAGATTAACCCAGTACATTTTACAGGCGAAATGTGCATTTCTCAGAAACTCAGAATAGCACAGAGGCAGAACAGCTGGAGTTTTGTTGGCCATGACGTTGTTTCTGTGACAATGAAAGCATATTTCTTTCTTTTGTGCCAAAGTATTGTGGGGATGCTATCCAAAGCAGGGCTGATTTCACTGGAGGTTATACTTCTGCTGTCTTTTATCTACTTAGAGTGAAGAAAATAGTGCCTGCATAGTGCAAAGTACCAACAACATTGCAAAGTCATTCCCTGCTTATCTGTGTGACTGTTACAAGCTGTCTGTCACATAAGGCACGAACACTGAAAAGCCAGTGCTTAGATGTCAACGTAATAGCTAAGAAATATCTTGTATGAAGAGAAAGATTTTGTACATCAGTGAAGAACAATGAGCTAATGACTCATGGATGTCCTGCATGAAATGTCCTGCCTATTATAAGGCTTATTCCATTCTAACCCCAAATTATCTCACTAGGTCTGACTGTGGGAAAGGGGGAGATGTTTGCATATTCATCTTAGAAGAATTTTCCATCTGTACGATGCATAAGTGGGTTTGCTGGGAAAAGAGAAGAAAAAAAAATCATCTAATTTGTAGCTGTAGCATTCAGGGATGCAAGTAATTTTCTCAGTGCACTGCTCATTTCTCCTGTGGCAGAAAGCATGCACAACCCTGTATGATGCTGTGCACTCCTCATGATGGACCAAGACACTTCATTGATTCTTTTGTTAGGGTATCTTCACAGTTTTGGAAGTCCTTTAAATTTAACAGGTAAAAATCTCATCCCTGTCACTTCCCCTTTGTCCTGCTCTGGAGGCAAAAAGAAATCGAGGACGGCTCTGGGAAAATTCTCCCAGCAGAGCAGCGCTGAAGTGCATGGCTTTCTGCTCCTCCTTACAGCCTGTGGACTTGTCCTGCTTTACTCTAGGAGCTGGTGCAAAATCTGGGAGATAAAAATATGGGGCAAAGGCCCCCAGTCTTACCCGGAGTCTTCAAGGAGACAGAGAATCTGGGTTTCACTGGCAATTTTTATCATGCCCTGCTATGTCTCTGGTTTCATCTATACTTTCCTACAAATTTCACTACAGGCATTAAGACTGCCATTCGACAGCACCTCTGCTTAACCATCCTAATCACCCCAATATCATCCTGCAAGGCCTTTCAGCCTGCAGCCTTGCAGACTCACTGGTACTTCTGTGCTGCCCCCCCTCAACACTCAGCAGTCTGCTGGAAAGCCAACAGCTGATCAGAAGATAACAGCAGCAAGCGGTGGAGCAGCTGGTGGCATCTTCTAGCCCTTAACCAGGTCACTCCCAAGACCCAAATCATGATCCAACCATGGGTAATGGGGATTTGCAGCCAAAACTGTTCCCCAGGTCATGCAGACATCACTGCTGGATAGTGAACTGGCTTGGGGGATGATGGAAATGATGAGAAGATTTCTGCAGTGCAGGGGGAAAATGGTTTGACTTTTGACACTCCTCATCAAAGGAAACTGAAGCACTTTCAGTGTTTAATGTCTTAACAACTCCATATTAGCTTCTTAAGTGCTAAGTACTGCAGAAACATGAATACTTTTCTCATCAGTTTTGCCGTGTTTGCAGTTCTTATGAAGGCATTAGTATCTCTTAGCAGTTAAAGTGAATTCTACATTTCCACAGAATTTTTTATTTTGATCCTACTTATTTTTTTTCAGATGGGTATACCTTTAGTTTTACATATTCCCTGAAAATGCAGGTTTTGATAACACATTAATAAGTATATAGATGTCCAATTAACACAAGAAAACTCCCAAATAAATTGGAATTGAGCTCTTCCCAGGTTTATGAATCTGTGAATGTGCTTTTCACCTGTAGCTCTTACTACACTTGACAAGTATATTTGTGTGGACAAGCTGGAGATCACAGAATAGAATCCCATGTTTGTGATACAGGGTCTGCAGATGGAGAAAATTATTGGACTCCTGAATTAAATGTTCACTTTTCAGAAAAATAGTTCTATTTTAACACAAATGCAATTTTGAGTTTCAGAACCTTCTAACATTTATATTTCTTACAGCAGAAACATTAATGTTAATACAGAGATTTTTTTTTTTTTTTTCCAGTTGCCCATGAAGTCTTACACCTGGTCCTTCTAACTGTGTTAAATATATTTTTTTCAGGTTGGCTTCCCAGGACCTGGCAGAAAATGAGGCACACAGCTTTAAACAAGCAAGAATTATTTATAGACAAATTCCACTTTACTGTCAAAGGTGAACAGAGAAACTCTATGACTGATGTCATGGAATACCTGTGAACAGCTGCATGCAGTTAAGCAACAAAAGTACAAGGGGGACTTACTCTTTTGTTTATTCAAGAAATTCACTGTGTCTGTTTTATTCACCAGCAGTTTAAGAATGCAGAATAATTGTCACTTGTTTTCCTCAGTAGACTCAGCTGATGAAGTAAAAGCAACTAAAGCGATTGCTTACACACGAATTGGTCTGTATTGCCTTTCAACTATCATGCTAATGCATTTGTAGAAAAAGAAGGCAGAGGGAAGGGATTTATTTTTTCCACAGTTGTTTCTCCAAGCTTTTGATTCATCTCTAAGGAAGACATCTGGGTCTGTTTCCGTTTTACATTTCCTGGGACCTTGTGGAAGTCTGACAAGTGGCTCCTCTCTCTACAGGGAGGGGACAGAAATGGTCCTGCACAAGACAGGTATCCATTGCACCCTTCCAGCTTTCTAAATGGTTCCCAGGAATGAGCTGGACCCCATTAAAACACCTCCATCCACTGGGGAAAGAATGGCTTAACTGGTGACTAAGGAAAACTGGGGTCCCAAAATTAAAGCAATTGTCCTTGCCTGGGACGTGCTGATTCAAAGCAATGGTTTCCTTTCATCGCTTCTGCACAGCATCTCATCTTCCCACACATGGCTGCAATAGCTCTGCTGCTCACTCACCTTGAACTTCGTGTCCCTTTTTCCTCTCTCTTAGCCCTGGCACGTTTTTCCCACCTTCATGGATAAAAGCATCTATGCCTTCTTCTAGGGATTTAATCTCTCGTATCATCCAGAAGGTTCCCCAACCTCTTCATAGCTAAATTGATCTCTGAAATGCTCACAACTGGATGACAGATGGGTGTTTGAGGAGTTCCCCGTTAGTTCTTCAATATCCTCCTAAGTCTGTCTATACATTAGCTGTTGGGCTGGAAACTTCTTAGGGCAAGCATCTGCTTTTCCTGAATGTCTGGGAAATGTTTATTGCTTCATAATCTCACAGCCGAACAACAAACAACTATGTCTGTGTAGCTCTGTGTAGTTAGCCACATATTGAAGCTTCTCTTGAGACCTCTGGGCTCCTGAAAGCACTGCAGAGCAAGGTCCTTGCTTTTGAAGCAGGGGTACAAATGGGAGAGGGACGGCAAACTCACATGCCAAGGAACAGGAAGGAAACTGTGAAGTGTACTCATGAGGCTGGGGTTTCATATTGAATGTCGCCTGCATCGCACAGAGAAATTTTAGACTAAGGAAGGAAATACACAGGAATGGGGCGATAACCCAAAGCAGAAAATTTAATAACCACATTATCTATAAAAATCCTCCAATAAAACCATCACTAAGGCTTCATTCACTTCAGCTGGCACCTTTCTATTCACAGCAAGTTTCATCCTTCAGAGAACATCTGAGGGAATCTGAATCTGGCCTTATACACAAGGACATTTGTACCAGAAGCACCTTTGTGCCCATTTAGGTTATTTATTCAACCAGTAAAATAAATAGCCCAGCCCAGGATATTTAGGTGCTTCGGTGAAGCTTCCTGTACAGTCTGAGGAATGAGAGGCACTTCCAGAGAGCAGTTCCCCACATTAGGCTCTGAGGTGCTGAGGGATGCTTTCCTTCTGGTGGGGATGCCTCAGCTAAACTGGAATAATTTGGGTTTATGTGCCCAATCAAAATAAATTACCATAATTAAAAATGTAAATATCATTGAAGACCTCTCTTTGCATTTACACATACGTACTGTAAGTATCCAGCATATTTACATCAATACAATTTTTGCAATACAAAGCCTTGTACACATATTCTAATCCCAATAAATTAGTGTCCCTCTCAGATTAAATTCTTTCCCAAACAACATAAACTGACAGTGGTGCCCATTCTCCTGAATACAAACCTTAGCTTGTATTATCAGAGCTTTTCTAAGCTTTTACAAAAACTTTGATGAACTTCTAATGCACTTTTGCAAGATCTTCTCTCAAACAATCTACACTCAGCAATTAGTTGATATAAATTTTCAGGATACTTCTGTGTTGAGCACAACACCACACCAAAGTCTGAAACAGGAACATCTTCCTGAACTAGCACCTTAAGTGATTCCAGGCTGAGCTAAAGACTTAGCCTTCACAGCCACAATCAGTAAGAGTTAAATATTGTCTGTGTGTTAAACACAAAGGGGACTATAATAGACGCTGACTAATAGTTTACACTTGCATAGTTCCAAAAGCAGCAGGAGAAACTAAGCTATAGTAACATATTTGTTGTAAATTCTTTGCTCAGCTCTTTGCTGACATTTGTCTATACTGTTATTTTTTTTTCATTGTAACTGGAAAAAAAAGATTAAAAAATTCTCTGCACTTCATATCTAGTGTAGGTCACTGGTTTATTTAATAGAAAATTATAAAGTGAGGTAGGGTAGAAAAGTTAAATCAGTGACTCTGTAGTAAGTACCATAGTGCTTTGATGCTTCCAACTCTGTCCCTCTTGATATCTTCAACAAACCTCATTTAAAATTATAATGGCAGCAGCATTTCTTTGTGGAATGTAGGAATAAAGTACCAGGTTGCTCTCGATCACAAGCACATATTCATTCCAGCATCACTGTCACTCATATTTCGCAGAGTTATATTGCCTTTTCTCTGACTGGGTTGGCAAGTGAAGGCAGCTACAGCTGCCTGTCTTGGTCATCTTACCAACGAAAGCATGGACAGTGAAGCTTTTAGTTACCATGATGAATGAAGCCTTGTCACTGTCTGTATCATTTAGAAAGTACAGCTGTCCCTCTGTTCTGTCTTTACTTATCAGGTATAATTGCTTAGTAACTAAAATCAGAAACTAAATCCTACATTTATGTGCATGTATATATATAACTCTTCCACAGTCAGAAGTTCTCCAGCTTTTGCCCAGTTTATTGCTCCATGAAAATTTTTTACCTTTGTTAGAAGGTATAGTGAGCCCTTAATAAATAATTTTTATTTTTCTTTTGACTTCTAGGGAATGATCTCCAAAAAGCAGCGACACTGTAGCAACATTTTCATCCTATATTAAAGCCACCAGCCAGGCATCTAAAAAAGGAGCCCAATATTTTTAGCTACTCCTGAAAATATTGAAGTTCAAAGGATTGCACAAACGAACAAGAACTAATTATACAAGGAAAGGAGAAAAGTCTGGATCTCAAATTCAGGCTTAATACAGCTGAAGATAGCCCAAAGAAGACAGAGCAGCTCACAGAAAAACTGCTACCAGGAATATCTCCTCCCTCATCCCCACCTCACCCCCAAAACCCCCACTGCTGTCAAGGACACCAGATCCTTTATCTAATTCACGCCGCTTGCTTTCTTCTATGGCTATTGCAGCCAGGCAAGCATTTCTGAAGCCAAATATCTGATGAGACTGTCATGGGCAAGAATAACATTTGAGCTGTGTAAAGCTAAAGAATCAGGAAAGAATCTGCACCCTAAGGAAAGTTTGTTATTACGGCTTGCACACAGCTGGAAAATCCCACCCCTCTAGTAGCTAAAACAATTTAATTAGCCCTAACTTGAGCTGCTCTGTTATTACACTGGTCCTTGACAAAACCATTTCACAGCATTTTCCCCTCAGTGTTTACTTTAGTGCATTACTGCTAGGAGGAGTATTTTTAAAGCATTTGGGGTCAGCCGCCTGTTCCTCCTCTCCAGCATTTGAGGAATGCTGA
The DNA here is from genome assembly GCF_000699105.1 of Pygoscelis adeliae. Classification (NCBI taxonomy): domain Eukaryota; kingdom Metazoa; phylum Chordata; class Aves; order Sphenisciformes; family Spheniscidae; genus Pygoscelis; species Pygoscelis adeliae. The sequence goes on from NW_008825150.1 coordinate 3,846,503, forward strand.
GTAAGTTGTTCTTATCTGTTAAACGCATATTATTGCCTCCGGGTTACAGCAGTTACTATGTAAACTAACAGATCCCACTTAGGCAACTCAGGCTCATATTTTACACATGGCCATCAGATCTAATGAGGGAGCAAAACAAATCTGCCAAAATGTAATTGTCATTAAAAAATCTGTCTACCATCAGAAGCTCGTCCTTGAGGAAATTGGTGGGTCTAGGGAAGAACCATCAGGCTTTTCATCTCCAGGTCACTGCTGCTGCTTGTACCATCATCCAGCTGCTCCCTGGTAATGTAGGCAATGCAACAGGCAGTCAGGCCAAAATCACTGGGAAACTGCTAATGACAGCCTCAGTATGTAGATTAAAGACTTAGCCTCTCCCCCAAAATACTCAGCCCACCTGGTTAGAGTTCAAATTGATTAGGAAGTAGTTGAGAAGAGACCTGGATAAAATTGTTCTGTGGATATAGAGGGGATTTTATTTTCCAAATATTGTTAATTTAATTCCTTTTACTTAGCACCTGGCTACTTTCATAAAACTCAGAAATGTTTAGTGATGCCAGTTTGTACTGCACTTTAGCAATATACATAATCAAGCCCCAAGGCTGCTTTGAGCTTCCCCATCCTTTTTTTCTTGTCAAAGCTATGATACTGACTAAGAACCAGTTTAATATATTTTGAGAAAAACATAATTTCTCAGAAGTGACCCCCTCTAATGCTATATTAGCTTTTGATTGAAGGGACAATAACAGATGAAAGCCACTCAAAAATTATTATTTTGATAAAAGCTATTTGAGCCTCTGAGGTTCACAAAACGCATTTGTAAGTTGAGCCACCCCCAGCTCAGCCATATGGAAGCAGAAATCATCTGTAGGTCCTTCCTGTAGTTTTATTAAAGCTTTTGTAAAGTTGGGAGCATACGCAGAGACTGAATGTGAATTTGGACTGCAGTCTTTATCAGGCTGTTTGCCTTGGGTATTTGAAAGATGCATATGCCCCATTTTAGAGAACTAAAACCAGGGTTTGAGGTATTGCACTTTGGATTGTTCCTCTTCAAATCTTAATTAAGTGATAACAAATACGAAATAACCAGGAACAAAAATAAAGTCAGAGGAAAAGGCAACAGTCTCTTCCCTGCTGTCCCTGGAGGTGCAGGAACTGTGATGCACTGTGCTGTGTTGCTTCATCTCTGATCACACCTTTTGCACCAATAATCATTGGGGACACCTCCCTGAAAGCCTTTACCTGTACCTTGGCAAATCCTTCTCTTTCTGGATCTGTGGCGCAAACTCCTCTTTGCTGCATGGAGTATCACAAAAAGAGTAGAGAGTCCCTTTCCTGATGTAGCTGCTGCTTTATTCTCTCCTGTGCTTCCCAGTGGGGCGGGGCATACACCCCCACATTCATAGTCCAAATTCTCCCTTTCTTAGAGACACTTCACTACCTTTGATCTTTACCCAGTGATCACCCCCACACCGTGCAAGGCGTTCTTCACGCTGGTTTTGTGTGGCTGTGGGGGGACAGACAAATGGTAGCCAACCAGACACACAGTTGGAAAGCCATAGTCAAATGATGCTCCGTTCCCTAGGAAATCTCCTGGGAATTTTATGAACCAGCAAGACGAGTTTATTGTAGTTTAATACTTGAGACCATGTGGCTGAGATGCTTCTGAAACAGTCTGAGAGTAAATTTAGCATCTCAATGGAAAAATGGTCAGAGTCAGTCAAAACACACTGCACCTAGTGGTGTTCTTAACAAAGCCATAACAGGGCAATGAATGGCCTACTTTGTTCAGCTTAGTTGTCTGTAAAGTACTTTGGTATTTTGAGAGGAAATGCAATGCATTGGCCCTAAAACAGTATGTGTGATCTGATTTAGCAGGGCACATAAAGCACTTTTGGCAGTGTAAGTTCGCACCACAGTAACATTATAGAAAGCGGGATTTTTGTTTTTAAAAGCAGGGATTAAAGATGAGCTGAGCAATTAATAAAGGTTATAGCTCCAGATGGCCTGAATATCAGCGTCAAGCACTCAATATATAGCCACCCGCGGTAATTTATTTATGGGGCAGCTGGCGTTACCTAAACTTGGGCCTTGGATACCAGCTTAACAACATGCTTAAGTTTTTCATAGCATCCAGCTACTGGCATTTTGAATTGCATCTTTCCAATACAAGAATGGACAGGCTTCTTCCTCCTTTATATTTACTACAAAGGTCAGGGAAATAGGCACAGCATAAGGATTTCAATAGACTTTTTGCAAAGATAAGAGAAGGGAACATGGCATAGATCATCACTCTCCCTGTAACCTGGGCAAGGAGGTAGTCAAGAGACAGATAATTCAAACATTACCAACTCCCAGACAGAGACTGGAAACTAGAATCAAGGCTGGAAACAGTCCTGAGCTATCAATATCTGAATGCATCCAGTATCCAAGGATGCTACTTTCCAAGATGTTTACATTCTTCATCCATCTAGGCTCCATCTTTTTATTAAACTGCTAGTTAAAATTTTCTTCTTATTGACGAATGTTAGCAGATATTAGTAGACACAAAAATACAAGAGCATTGTGTTGATTCATGACAACTTTTTTCAATATCAACTATTTATGTTACAAAACTGAGATGAATGTTTTTTCTGCAGAACAGGAGAAGAGGAGTAAGAGTTATTGAGACCATTTATTTCAAAAGGTCTGCAATAGAAACTGAAACTGCTCAGTGCCATATTTCAGAAACCTTGATGGACCATATTCTTCCAAAATTCCATGTTGAAACATAATTGTTCACAAACATTATTACTTTACCACATTTTGTAAGATAGCTATTTCTGCCATTCTGCTCAGTCAGGCAGTCTTTCACTGGTTGGGACCTGCAACCTGTTGGTTTGGGAATTGAAATTATTATGATGCTGCTTCTTTGTTGTTAGGGCATATAGTCAATACTGAAGCTCAGAAAAGCACTAGTGATAACCCATGTTTTGACAGCTTGTCAATAATCCTAGTGTTATGATCAAAAAAGTTGTAGTAGGACTATAACCTGTGTCAGGCGAACAGAGAGATTGACCTTATTGAGAGTAGGGTGAAAAAAAAAAATCAGTTAACTTTTATTGCCAGGAAGTAAGCTGAAGGCAACAGATTGCTTGGCAAAAACACACTAAAAAGGGTAAAGTGAATAGATCTTCTGAAGTGTACAGTCAACAGGTGCCCTGGTTTCAGCTGGGATGGAGTTAATTTTCTTCCTAGTAGCTGGTACAATGCTGTGTTTTGGATGACCGCAGCTTGGGCACTGGCTGGGCATTGGTTGGCAAGTGGTGAGCAATTGCATTGTGCATCATTTGCTTTGTATAGTTTGTTGTTGTTGTTGTTGTTGTTGTTATTAAACTGTTCTTTTCTCAACCCATGAGGGTTTTTTTTCACTTTTACTCTTCCAATTCTCTCCCCCATCCCACTGGGTGGGGAGAATGAGTGAACGGTTGTGTGGTGCTCAGTTGCCAGCTGGGGTTAAACCATGACAACAGGTTATTAATGGGAGAAGTAATTAGTCATTAGATATTGTTTATTCCCACCTGGTCACTTTCAAAGCAAAGTGAAAATAAAATTTTCAGAGATTTATTAAATATTTCATCTTAACCGTTTTGTCTGTCTTTCACCACCACTATCACATCCCACAAGTCTTTAAGGAATACACACAGCAAAGCTTTATTAAAAAATGATCCATGTTTTGTACTTTTATATTAATATTTAAACCAATTTCAGACAGCACTGAAGAGACATCAGCCCAAGTGGACAGGACATCAGCAGTTAGAAATATCTCACAGAAGCTAGGGGGTTCATGGAAGCAAGGTATAGGAACAATTGAATTATTTTATATTTACATTATTTTATATTATATTTGCATCCACATCTGCCTCATAAGCCCTCAGGTACCTCAGGATGGAAGACTTTTCTTTGATTTTCACAAAGGATGAACTTGGAGTCAGTTTGGAGCCAGCGCTGTTCCATGGTGGGCACCGGGGAGGGGATTTGAGTTTAGGCTCCTTGAGGCACCAGCACACCTAACTCAGCCCCTTACAAGTGCTTATTTGTTTTCTTTGCCTTCACAGAGCATGGCCTTTTGAATCACGCTCCTGTGGTCTTTTGAATCACAGCTTAATTAAGATGTCTAAGTAGCCTGAGTAGACTGTACAAATAATACATTATACCCCACCATAATTCCTTGGAATATTACAGCAATTTAATTACAGTTCACCCCACCCTTGTTAAACTTGGCTAAAAATAATCTTGCTTTCATTAATAAGGGAATCTACATGGAGTTTTTTGTGTCTGGCTGAGGGTTTTTTTGTGGTGAATAGGGTGTGATATTTAAGGTCTCATTTTATTCCAGTAAAGTGCTTGAAAGGCATAGTAATTAGTCAAACAGAAATCACATAAAAGGAAATTAAATAACTCAAAAACAGAACAGATATCTCATGGCAGCACTATTAAGGAACTGTTTCTCACATCATAAAAAAGGAAAATGTGAACCCAGGCTGGATCAGGCAAGGTGATTTCAGTGGAGACAAGGAAGCACCAATGACAATGTCCAAGATGCTAAGAAAACCTTATTTGGAATATTGTGTAATGTTTGGGTCAATTTGATTTGAGGCAAAAAATCATTAATATTGGGAAAGGTGCAGTGAAATGCTGCTAGGGAGATCAGAATGTGTCTTGCAAGAGTAGGCTTAAAGGCAATTCCTTGTTAATCTTAAGGAAAAAAAAAAAAGTCTGACTGCAGCATGATTTTGCTTTGTAAATATTCCAGGAATAAAGAGAAAAGAGGAAGAAGAAGGATTTAAGCTATCTTCCAACCCTCTTGGAAGATCAGTGCAGATGGGGTCTGATACTCCAAACTGTGTCCTTTAGCTGAAAAAAAAGTAATCAGCCCAAATATTTCTGACAGCAGTGTTGCCTAACCATGCTGCATTCAGGAGAAAGCCAGGCAGGCAAATTGCCAGGGCCACTTCAGTCTCCCTGGGCAGGGAACCAAACCGCATGCAGACAGCACACCCAAGAGATTCCTCTTTGCATCCATTTTCTTCCAGAAAGCCCGCTTTCTGCAAAATGTTGCAAGCTTTAGTTTTTGTAAGTAGACTTATTATTTTGAAATATGATACATAAATTCAGTGTTTATTGCTTCAGAAGACCATTGGAAGTTTTGTTAGCAATTCACTGTGGAAGAGGTAGAAGAGGAAATCCACCCATCAGTTGCAAACTTCTCTTTTAAGGTGATAGGCTGAAATCAGTAATCTCAATCTATACTGAAAACTTACAGGGCTCTGACAGACTCAATTAAAGCTTACTAAAAACAACAACTACTATTATGCACAGCTCCCTGCAATACATAGATTAGCTCTCCTTGGCCTTGGAATACCCCACTGTGTGCAGAAACCTGCTGCTTATGTAGAACTAAAATTATATGACCTATCAGATCTGCCTGCATAATTATACTTTAGATGATTGCATTGAAAAAGAAATCATAGAGGCAGTGAGCTAAACATTCAGAATAGTATTTTTATATGCAATTAAAACTACGTGTTGTCATCCACTACAAAACATATTGTACCCATGTAAAACGTAGGGCTAGACAAAGAGAACAAAAATACTTTGTAAAGTTGTACAAGTAAAAGAAAAAAATTGCCAGACTTCTGGCAGAAGTATGCCCTATTCATTATTTGTTATACTAAAGTATCTCCAAGTCTATCAGTAGAAATATTTGTGAATCCTGAAAGTTCCACAAAGCTGAGTGTAAACCATTATTCGCTCAAATATCTGAGCTGCAAATTCTATATTGGTCATGTATTGTCATTGTTTAAAAAAAGGTTATTTGTCCAACAGAAATTCAAAGGAAATTGAAGAAAAAATTATCTTCTTATTCTGGTGGCCATTCACAGACCAAAAACTGCAATGTAGCTGATTGCCACAAGAAAAACTGGTCTGTTTGCTGTGTAAGCCATTTCTTTCAATTTCTGTCTCCAGAGACAAAGGGCTGCGTTAGTGCAAGGCCGTCACTACCCCATCGTCTGCGCAGGAGTGGGAGCTGCAAGTTCCCTTCTTCTTCCCCTCTACTGCTGCTCAACAACCGTGGAGTAAAATGACCAAATCTGTGTACGCTACACTGCACTGCAACAGAGCAATACTTAATTTAACACATGTAGGTACTAGAAACAGCACATTTAATGAAATGCAATTTCTTTGATTTCTTTGTGTGAGCCAGAACGCAGATGAATTGGATTAGGCACCCTCCATTAGCCTGACTGTTATATCTGATATGTCATTTTACATGACTAAGGCGTCCGTTGTAGCAAAGCCTTGATAATCCCAGCCACGCAGCAGGCAGATTTAGGCGTTGGGTGATGCTGGGCTGCCCTATAACAGTAGGGACATTGGCAGGCTGTGCCACTGTTGTCCTGCTGGTGGCATTGTGGACATGTGGATGGATATCAGGTTAGTATGGGGCATTCTACTTGGTCTGCTGAAGAAAGAATAAACATCATTTTCTCTTGAAGAAAACGCCTGCCATCAAACAAAATATCATGCTGAATGGCCCTTAACCCTGATTAGAGCAGCAGAAAGAAAGCCAAAGGGTTTCCTTGCTGGGCTCACCACAGGCAAGCTGATGGGCACTCCCGCTCAGCCCTTACCAGCTCTTGTGTCTACACCAGTTTTGGGTTACCTGAAATCCTCCCTCTTCTCACGTGCCTCCTGAGACTGGCATGCTGAAGTTTTTCAGGACAGTGAATTTACTGGTGTGTTTTCTGTCCTTGATGTTTATTTGAGTCTTTCTGATTTGCATCCACAGATTGCATAATCTTTTTGAATTTTGTGTACTTTTAAAGAACTTCATCATGAACTTTGCATGTTATAAACTGACCTCTGAAAGCCACAGAAATATATTCAGAAATAGGATCAGATTTCATGAGCCTAGGAGGGACACTTTGCACATGAGTCTTTAAAAGGAAAACACCACCAACAAAAGTAAAGTAAGTACAGCTCTGAATGTTCTGGGATAGGAATGTGTTAGAAACAATGTTCCGTAAAGGAAACCATTTATGCGAAAGCACAATCTTTGATCCTGCTTATGCAGGAGCTTCTGGAAAATAGAAATGCAGGAAACCTTGCAATTGAACAAATATTTGAGATTGATGGCACATTTCAGATGAAGAGGGAATCAATAATTTAATCATTCTATCATCCTTGGCTGAATTTCCTCTCTACCTGTAATAACACTAATGCCGATCCACAGTATGTAAGAGGCAGCAGAACAGACTTTGTCAGGAGGAGGACTATGCATTCAAGTCCCAGAAGCGATGCTTGTCTGAATTTGGGTTCTTTAACCTGGAAATATTACACAGGATCAAAACCAAATCAGCCTTACTCCTGAGTCTTCATGATATATATCTCCTACATTTGCTAGAGCAAATGCAATTTTGTCAGCTGTATCCAGTGCTGAATCTCTTAGTGTCATTACGGCTGCAGAGAGGAAACTTTTAGATGTGGATCTTTAGTAAATGTAAAAACAGAAACTATAATAAATTCCTCCCCTACAGATTGATTCTGAACATGAAAAATTACTTAAAAAATAAGTCTTTGTAAAGACTTTGATAACTCTCTTGAGTATAACTTTGATAACTTGCCTAGTCTTCTCACATCGAGCAAAATTACTCATGGAAATCCCCCACACAGCGCCCTATCTCAGAAAACACACATCACACCCTACAATTCAAAATTTGATCCCACAACTTCCCAGATGTCTGCTGGAAATACAACATGGCAGAGAGGAAGCAGTCTAGGAGGTTCCTGGAGTGTGTGGAAGACAACTTCCTGACACAGCTGGTAAGTGAGCCTACCAGGGGAGGTGCCTCGCTCGACCTGCTGTTTACAAACAGAGAAGGGCTGGTGGGAGATGTGGTGGTGAGAGGCCATCTTGGGCTTAGCAACCATGAAATGATAGAATTCTCGATTCTTGGTGAAGTAAGGAGGGGGGGCAGCAAAACCACCACCATGGACTTCTGGAGGGCAGACTTTGGCCTGTTCAGGATGCTGGTTGAGAGAGTCCCTTGGGAGACAGTCCTGAAGGGCAAAGGGGTCCAGGAAGGCTAGACGATCTTCAAGAAGGAAGTCCTAAAGGCATAGGAGCAGGCTGTCCCTGTACGCCGCAAGAAGAACGGGCAGAAAAGACGACCGGCCTGGCTGAACGGGGAGCTCTTGCTGGGACTCAGGAAAAAAAGGAGAGTTTACCACTTGTGGAAGAAGGGGCAGGCGACTCAAGAAGAGTACAGGGATCTCGTTAGGTCATGCAGAGAGGAAATGAGAAAGGCAAAAGCCCAGCTAGAACGCAACCTGGCCGCTGTCGTTAAAGACAACAAAAAAAGTTTTTACAAATACATTAATGACAAGAAGAGAGCCAGGGAGAATCTCCATCCTTTATTGGATGCGGGGGGGAACATTGTCACCGAGGATGAGGAAAAGGCTGAGGTACTTAATGCCTTCTTTGCCTCAGTCTTTAGCAATCAGACTAGTTACCCTCAGGGTACTCGGCGCCCTGAGCTGGAAAACAGGGATGGCGAGCAGGATGAACCCCCCATAATCCAAGAGGAAGCGGTCAACGACCTGCTACGTCATCTGGATACTCACAAGTCTATGGGGCCGGATGGGATCCACCCGAGAGTGCTGAGAGAGCTGGCGGAGGAGCT
>NW_008825150.1:3855250-3904660 GCF_000699105.1 Pygoscelis adeliae
GACCTGGGGGTGTTGGTCGACAGCCGGCTGAACATGAGCCGGCGGTGTGCCCAGGCGGCCAAGAAGGCCAACGGCATCCTGGCCTGTATCAGAAATAGTGTGGCCAGCAGGAGCAGGGAAGTGATAGTGCCCCTGTACTCAGCACTGGTGCGGCCGCCCCTCGAATACTGTGTTCAGTTTTGGGCCCCTCACTACAAGAAGGATGTTGAGATGTTGGAACGTGTCCAGAGAAGGGCAACGAGGCTGGTGAGGGGTCTGGAGAACAAGCCTTATGAGGAGCGGCTGGGGGAGCTGGGGTTGTTTAGCCTGGAGAAAAGGAGGCTGAGGGGGGACCTCATTGCTCTCTACAACTACCTGAAAGGAGGTTGTAGCGAGGTGGGTGTCGGTCTCTTCTCCCAAGTAACTGGCGAAAGGACGAGAGGAAATGGCCTCAAGTTGCGCCAGGGGAGGTTTAGATTGGATGTAAGGAAAAATTTCTTTACTGAAAGAGTGGTTAAACATTGGAACAGGCTGCCCAGGGAAGTGGTTGAGCCACCATCCCTGGAGGTTTTTAAAAGATGTGTAGATGCAGTGCTTAGGGACATGGTTTAGTGGTGGAGTTGGCAGTGTTAGGTTTATGGTTGGACTCAATGATCCTAAGGGTCTTTTCCAACCTAAATGATTCTATGATTCTATGAAATGTAAGAAAGAAGAATCTATCTGAATACCTTGGCTATCAAAACATTGCTTAACCCTTGTAGAGCTCTTCCATGATATCAGAGTACACGTCAGTTTCTGCTACAGAACTGATCAGCTGCCTGGCGGAAAAGGACCTGGGGGTGTTGGTCGACAGCCGGCTGAACATGAGCCGGCAGTGTGCCCAGGCGGCCAAGAAGGCCAATGGCATCCTGGCCTGTATCAGAACTAGTGTGGCCAGCAGGAGCAGGGAAGTGATCGTGCCCCTGTACTCGGCACTGGTGAGGCCGCACCTCGAATACTGTGTTCAGTTTTGGGCCCCTCACTACAAGAAAGGCATCGAGGTGCTGGAGCATGTCCAGAGAAGGGCAACAAAGCTGGTGAAGGGTCTGGAGAACAAGTCTGATGAGGAGCGGTTGAGGGGGCTGTGAAGGGTCTGGAGAACAAGTCTGATGAGGAGCGGTTGAGGGAGCTGGGGTTGTTTAGCCTGGAGAAGAGGAGGCTGAGGGGAGACCTCATCGCTCTCTACAACTACCTGAAAGGAGGCTGTAGCGAGGTGGTTGTCAGTCTCTTCTCCCAAGTAATTAGCGATAGGACGAGAGGAAATGGCCTCAAGTTGTGCCAGGGGAGGTTTAGATTGGACATGAGGAAAAATTTCTTTACTGAAAGAGTGGTTAAAGATTGGCACAGGCTGCCCAGGGAAGTGGTTGAGTCCCCATCCCTGGAGGTAGTTAAAAGACGTGTAGAAGTTGCGCTTAGGGACATGGTTTAGTGGGCATGGTGGTGTTGGGTTGATGGTTGGACTCGATAATCTTAGATGATCCAACCTTAATGATTCTATGATTCTATGATTCTAAGTATAAAAAAAATAATCAAATTTTCATTAAAAAAGTTACAGTCACAATTTTTAATCCAGCTCTTCCATCTGTCTGTAGTGTGTCATAATCACTGGGCTGCTAATCACTGGGACTCCTACTTTTCTCTTACTGAAATTTAAGTATTTTCAAATAAACTGGAAGCACTTAATTAGAAGAGCTGAAACAGCCACCTGTGCCGAATACCTTACTGTTGCTGTTTAGCATATTGGCTATGAGACAGGGAATTTCTCTTTGTCCAAAAGCAAGCAGAGAACGTGTTTGAACTTGGCTTTCTTCATCCTATGGAAACATGAGGCTCCAGACTGAAAGGAGACACCCCAAATACCTCCTTATCCTGTTTTTTGGAAGTAGCCTTTTTTTTTTTTTTCAAGTTTCCAGGCACTTTTGTCAAATGCTTGAAAATGAAACCGTTTGTTTGAGATTGAATTAAGCTTTATTCATCCAGAAATAGGTATGTTCACCCTCCAGAATATAATTTAAAAAAATTAAATTGGTTGAAATTGATTTGAATTTTACAGTTTGGCTCAATGCAGTAAACCAAGATAATCTTATTTTACTGCATTCTTATTGGTATCTCACTGCTTATAAGGAGTAAAAGAGCATTTGCAGTGGATGAAGCTTACAACTGTTAACACAGGAAAGAGGTGGCGAGAGAAAGCTGAGGCACTGAAGGACAAAGTGGTTTATGCAGCTGAATTGGAAAGAGGGCTGGAGAAAGAACCCAGTTCTCTTCATTCCTATTCTAGTATCTTTCTTGATAGAAAATCTTAAAAACTTTGCCTCCTCTACTGGAGGAGTGGGCACCCCTGAAAGCAGTGAGTGGATCAGAATCAAAAAATATCAGAACCATTTTTTTAGAGGAAAAGTGCTGTTTAGGCCCTCTGCTGTTTAGGTCTAAAACACACCTATAAAATATATTTTTTTCTTTTTCAGTCATTGTTACAATCTTTTGGAGAAATATGGATCTCCAGCAAAAGACTTCCATTATAACTTAAGTCTGTTAAAGTCTCCAAAACTTATACCTGTGACAGCTACAGCTGCTCTCATGTTTGACTATTGTGTGTTGGAAATAAGAATTTACAATATGTCCCTTTTTTTTATGGGGGTGCAGGCTAGTCCCTTTGTGTGGTATATGGTTAGAGAAACTGGTAGAGTATTGCAAATCTGTGGAAGCAGTAATCAAGAATGATTTCTAGTCATTTTATCTGTTTTCCTGTATTGTGTCAGAATCACCAAACAACAGAGATTCAAAAGCATTCATCAGCCATCTCAAACATCACTTAACTTACATGAAAATCTGGCTGTTTACACAGATATACTGGGAGAGGAGTGATTAATGCTAGTAAGCTAAGCAGGTAATTTAATTAGCTGGTAAGAATTCTATCTTGAAATGTCTCATTAACTTGTTGTGAGCAGCTATCTCCAAAGTGTATCTATTAACACTACAAAAGAGTATATTCAAATGTGACACACATGCAGAACCCAAGACAGTTACAGCTAGAAAACCGCTTTCAATAACTCGGCTGGAGCTGGAAAATGCTTTTGTTTAGTCCTTCACAGTCCAGTGTGTTTAGTGTCTTTTAGATGTCAGCAATTCAGCAGAGAGCAAGAGACGAGCAGCTCCTGAGGGGTCACCGCTGAGCAGGGGTGTAGGAAGGAGCTTTGGATGCACTGCAGGAGACACACAAAGACCTGCTCCTGCTTCTGAAATCATTCCTGAAAAGAAATGCATCACAGTGATGCCAAAAAGTCCCTACTGCAGAGGGCAAGTGTGTTGACAGGTAGAGAGAAGAGGACAGATTTTTCCTCATAGTTTGAGATACCCAAAAGAGGCCAGCAAAGAGCCAGCAGACCCCTTCCTCAGACCTGATCTATTCCCTGCACCAAAAGAAAACTACTGCTCGGTGCCTTAGCTTCGTAACGCAGACACGTATTGAGATGATAGGGTCACCCAGCTGATACCTCACTCTTACCCTGTTTTTTCCCTTCCTTCTAAGTTACTGCAATAACCAGAAACTATTTCGCTGTTTCATCCCTTGGAGGAACAACACTTTGAGTACCAGGAAAAAGTGAGAAAAAAGCTCTATGGGCTGCTTTAAGTGAGCTAAGCTTCTTCTGAAAGGAAAATAAACAAATTTTGACCTGATAAAAACAGTTTTAACAGATCCAAGGATTTATAGATTTAGGCTATGTCAAAATTGTTAGGCAGATAGCTGCTGCAGTGTAAAGCAGCGCTCCCTCCAGCCTACGCACCAGTTTTCCTCTCTGCGGGAAGAAGCAGGATGGAGCGGGGTGATGTCTGCCTCGGACGCACCTGGATATGGCCACGTGCCAGAAGGCACGTGCAAGTATCACGGTTAAGCTGTCATTTCCAGGAGTAATTCAGACAGCTTCAGAGGGTTGTTACGAGATACTGCAACCCCTCGTGAGCAGCTAGCTGGGTCCCAAGGCTGTCCCTGCTCCCTCCCTCGGCAGCACCCAGGACAGCATGGCCCAGGCACACTTTTGGGTGGCCATGCTCTCTCCTGCACAGCAGGAACGCACTTCTTGAAAGCTCTGCCACGAGCCACAGACAAGCTCGGGAGGCAGCTAAGCTCCATCTAATCCTGTGAAGAGTCTGCTCTGCCGTGCCAGGGTACATCTACTGGGATAAGACAAAGCAGTTATTATTACTGCCTGGCATTAAAAATCTACTGGTGGGTGCCCATTAATTAAGACTAAATCGGCAGAAACAGAGCTAGGTTGGATCATCTCCTCAGCCTGATGGGTTTCGATGATGTGATTTTTGCGATCCCTACAAATGTATCATCATATATGACCTATTTCTCCTGTAGCTGGTAGGTGTTCTCCTACTAGGTTACCCTTCAGACCCAATGTCCAGAATTAACCCAGCCAGGAAAAATTCTCTTAACTGCAGAAACCTGCCTATGGCACCAAGCTCTACATATCCAACAGACACCAGTAGGAGATTGGGTCTGGAAACCAAGACACCATCCACTTTATATAGGATCAGTTAGAAACACTTCCGGATGATTTAGGAAATGCTTCACTTCATCCTGACCTGGATCTTTGACCAGAAAGAGATACTCCAGTAGAGGACTTCCTGGTCACTGGCACTCCAGAGAACACCCAAATTGTTTGACTTCCATCACCGCTAACATCACACACAGCCAGGGAGACAGCCCAGACTGCCCAGACTCACAGCAGTAGGAGTATCGAACATAAAATTAAAATGTTACTCTCTCCTGTGCAACTGCTGTTACAGCACAAGGTGTTGCAGTATTAAAAGATGGTACTCATGGCAATAGTCGGGAAACCCAGTTCAGACCAGCCTTGCTCCCAAGTGGAAACACAGCAGAGATGACTGATCTGACAGCAAGAAGGAGGGATGAGGTGCCAGCACTGATACCCGGAGCTGGGAACAGGGTAGGTGCTTCTTTCTGAGAAGTATAAAAAGGGATGCTCAAAATTACATCAATCACAGACAAACGTGCCTCCAGCAATTATATATTTTATGGCAGAACTCCCCTCTCAATTGCCTCAGGCTGTTACACGTATAGCTAAATAGGATAAATTGGCTGTCTCATCTTTATAGAGGAACATATAACAGAGTTTAGTGCAAAGACACTAAATGCCATATTATATAATAACTATTTTATCTGACAGGTTAATACAGCCAAAACTGTCCACTCCTCCACCGCACACATATGCAGGAAGGGAGGGATCCTGCTGATGTTAGTCTTTGCTAATAGAGCTACTGTACAAGTAACTTAAAGTAATTCACAACACTGAGGCTGGATACACCTTAGTTACTTCTCCATCTGCTTAGGTTTTGAGCAAAGGTCATTGGTGCTATGAAAAATCCTTGAGTTAAAGTCATGCTGACAATTTCTCACAATTGCTATGTCCTGTCTTAGGAAGCCAAGGACTGACTCTGCTCTGCAGTAATTGTGCATTTGGGTAGAACCATACAGCAGCTCCAAGGGTCTGTGCTACAGCCCCTTCATTACATACATAAGTATTTTTTTCTATATGACCTAGAGTCATAGTTTAATCTAAGTCTGTGGGACCAAAAACATTCAGAAAAAAATAATGCAGGGAAAAGATAATACTTAATGAGCCAAGAAACTGTCTGTGACCTTCTGGAATAATTTATGAAGTCCAACACACAGGTTAAGCTCTCTGGGAGTGTCTAACTACTGGAAAAATACTGAGGTCCTTAGAACTGGCTGCTCTTTTCACTCCTTTCCCCCACAATGACTTCTTCATCTTCGAACACCCAGCACTGCCCAGGCTTAGCTCTGCTCTAGGCAAGTGAATAGCTCTGCTCATAAAATGGGATGAACTCTACGTATTACTATTTGAAGCCAGTTTTCTCTTCCTCTCCCCCAGCAATGACAGACAGAAAATAAAATTTTGCTGAGTAAAGTTAACAATGTCAGAATTCAGGTAAATAGAGATGCACTATATTTTAGATACAAGGAGAAAATGTACTTTCCTTTTAAAAACATATTTGGGGGGGAATAAAACCAACTAGAAAGCAGGAAGCATGTTACAATTCAGAGCCAAATGAGCAGGTATCTATGACTGGGATATGAAATAGTGGCAGCTGCAGCATGGTCCATATGTCAGGACCTGGGGCATGGCTGGTGCTCCAAGGCTGGTTTGGGGGGTGTCCTCCCCACCCAGACCATGCAGGCAGAGAGCTGCCACAGAGGGCACCACCACTCTGATGTCCCCACTGCTCCACCTCATAGAGCTGTGGTCAACTAGGAAAGGGCAGAGCAAGGCCAAGCTGGTCTTGGCAGGGTCAGTCTCCGGGCAGGGACCCAAAGCAAGGCTGTGGCCCTGTGGTAGGATGTAGTGCCATGTCAGGCTGTCTGTGCACCAGCACTGGAGTTTTTGGGGCCCTGATGGCTGTTTTGCCCTCCCTCTTTTCCATTCTCCCAGCACTGCCCTAGACCAGTTTTCTTCTATGGGAGAAAAGGGAAAAACAGGGAAGGAATTATGCCTTTTGAGTTTTCCTAAACCTCCTGAAATTACTGATGTTTAATGACTTGCTGCACATAAAATTGTATTTCTACACACACTTCAGTCCTAAAGTGCTTGTGATAGGTGGCTTTTAAACTGCAAAAAAACCAGTCATGTACTTAAAACAGAAAACAATCAAGAAGCAGTAGAAAACCACTACAGAAGATTACTTAGAAGAGGGATACAGGTGCATGGAGTCAGGGGGTATCTACACACTCAAGCAGACAGGTACATGCCCTTTTATAAATACATCCATAGCCTGCTCAGTTAAGCAAACAATCTGTGGCATGATTTTTATTCTGGCAAGAAATCTCTAGAATCTTCTGTAAACTGGAGGCCTGGAATTGAGACTGAAACAGTGCAGATACTCAAGGGAAGGAGAGATGGGACTCACGCCTGGAGTGAGATGACTCTAGAGCACTAATCACAAGGGAGGCTGTGGCCATCAGGCCTTTCAAACAGAGATCCATATTTCTCAGGGCCACGTTATGTCATGCTTCTTCAGTACTCTGCAGCTAGCACTGCATGCTTCAGATAACTGCAATAAATGTACCATTCATTGAGTGATGCCTCCCAATATCCTGGCTTTCCTTACTAGTTGTCAACAAAGATTCTGAATTCTCCCGTGCTGCATTTTACATCTTGGTACGCGAGGCACCCTGGTGAAACAGAGGAGGGGATCATGGTCTGGTGGCACTTTTACAGTCAGTTTTGCAGTAAACAATGTCCTGAAGTCCAACTGGCTTTAATTCCTGTTCATATACTGCATAATGCGAAAGAGTTCCTCAGCAGACACAGAGAGCACAGGGGCAGCTATCAGTGCTGCTTCTTCACATCATACTTGCAAGTGCATCTCTACACTTTCATGGCTCCCACAAGGTTTCCAGAAATGCAGAAGTATCACCAGTCCAAAATATGTCTGCCAACGATGCATCTCAGAGAAAACAGGCAAGAACAGCTGGTCTTGGCTGTGATGGCTCTGTAGTAGATGGAAAAATTAAAAAGCACTGAAAAATAATTTCCAGCTGAGATCTTCAAAGGATCCTAAGGGGTTTAGGAGCTTGTGTCTCATTTAAATTCAATAGCAGGTTAAAGCTACTTTGAAAATCCCAGTCTTAATCATTGAGGTACTGCTGTGAAAACTCCCAGAGTGAAATGCTGGTGAGTAAAGGATCCATTTTACCACAGCTTTTTTTCAGAATAGAATTATCCTGCAATGACAGTGATTAATAATCATGAGCTAGTAATTAAACTTGTATTTACAGAAAACACAAGGACAAAAATGATGACTAGGGAAACAGTGTTATGAACTGACCCTTCTCACTTCAAAGAATGTTAAGGGTGCAGCAGACTTTGCACTCACTCCAAGTTAAATATCTAATTAAAGATTTCTGCTCATCCTGAAACTGTAATGAGAAGATTGCATACTTAAGAAGTGAGAAAGCTAAGCAACTACCCTTCTTGGAGGTTTCTATTGGAAAGAGTTAAATTTAATTCATAGAAAAGCAAGGAAGTGCTGTCTCTGCTTTCCACATGAGTAGGTCTTTCAGGGCTCTTTCTTTACCAGAGGACAGAGAATCACTTTGTAAAAGACCCCAGAAAGACATAGAGACACTCTATTTGGATGGAGCAGCTTCTATCATTTCTGCAAGGTGGGGTAGATCCTCCTCCCATCCCCTCATTTCAGAGACGTCCTTCTAATACCCCCCTTCCTCAGCCCCAGCCCCCATAGTCAGCCTGAGGAAGCAGGTTTGCACGTTTCTGCATGGGACAACACAGCTACTGGTTGTAGCTGCCAGGGTGGTTCATGCTTTTGGTGGAAAGACATACTGGTTCACCTGACCCAGCAAGGGTGTCACTGTGGTGTGCTATAGGATGGAGCAGGCTGGAGGAGAGAAAGGACAGGAGACACATGCAGCTACTAAATTCTCTCAATTCGCCCATCATTTCAGAGGATAACGGGTAGGAATAATGCTAAAGTCTTCCTTAGCAGTGCAACAAGCGTGTACCGCACTTCAGAGCCAGGGAAGGTTATGGGGTTATGTATAGCTACTCTTCAAGTGACTTGCTGATCCCCAGACACCCACACCTGGGTTAAGGAAAAGCATCTCCTCAGGAGAATGGAGCAGGCACCGTTGGCCTGCTGGTCAACACTCTGGGCAGGGGGTCTGAAGAAGACATGTGGTTCGGCTGCAAATGAGGAAAGAATCAGAGCCAATACCGATAGATTTGTTCAGTGACAGGGAAATTTTTGCAGGAAGGAATTTAAACTCTGCCATCAGGGGAATGCCATTTCGGGGGAAGCACAACACCGCCATGTGCACTTCTAGTACCCCACTGCCAATTAGAAATGATGGTCAAGGCACAGCCCACCTCATAAGCTGCTGCGTGCGGCTCTATGCCAAGCACAGCAGCTGACATGAAGCTTCTGTCCTCCCACAGGACAGGGTACAGTTAGGAATGAGACATACGTCTCCTGTCTTTCCTTGGAGTCAGGGGTGAGAAAGGTTGGGTTTATTTGACTTCCCCAGGGCCTTTTAGTTCCACCTCTATTCTCCTCTTCCACCAAAAGACATCACCACCAGGAAGGTCAGTTGTGGGGGTGACCACAGGGCTGTGTCAGCTCGAAGGGCAGGCAAGAACCCACCACATTGCTTTTCTTTCCAACACTCCGTGACCCACATCGCTGCTAAGCCCTCCTGGCAAGCAGCTACAGATTTTCAGCATAATGATGGTACCAGCCAGAAACTGTTCTCTCCAGCTCCTCCCCTCCTGTTGCAGGCATGGTCCCACGTACCAGAGAGGGCACAGTTGCCCATCAACCTTCAAAGCTATGGCAAGGAGAAAGCAAGTGGCTCATAGCACAGGATAGATGGCATGTCCTGAAAAGTCATCGTAACACAGACGTGATAGATGTCTACCTGTGGCTGACTGGCTGACAACAATCTCTTGTTGCTCAGACAGTGCTAGGCAGACACAGTGGAAGAGATATTTTTTGTATATGATGGTGCAGGATAAGTAGCATGAACATCTTTCCCAGTAGTAGAATTTCTGGAGCAGCGTCAGAGAAGAGAAGGAAGCAGAGCCATGTCTGGCTCTGAAGCAGCAGCAGCAGTTAATCTATAGGCAGCTCACAGAAATAAACAGATTTATGCAGACACAGAGGGACTTACTGACGGCCAGACCTGGGCAAACAGCCACTGAGAAGCATGAGACATAGGGTGAAGTGAGTGAAGTAGTCCATAGCATGAGGCATTACTGGTGATCAGAAATCATTAAGAGTTGGAGGGAGCCGAGTTTTGTAGCTGCAGATGTCCTCTGCTGAAGTCCACCCTCTCTGTCCAGCAACGGTGTCACCTGTGGAGCCTATCCCTGCTGCCTGGCGTAAGACAGGATGCTATGGGTAGAGAGGAAAGCTGTGGAAGCTGTCTCACGGAGGATTCACCAACTCTGCTGACCACAGTGCAGTGACAGCTGAAGCCAGACTGGAACCACCCACGAGCATTGCGGAGAGGTTGTGAGAACCTGGCAGAGGTCTCTGAAAGGTGGGGGACTGGCCACTGCAAGCAGTCATTGTTTCTTGGTGCACGTCCTTTGATGCCGACCTCCCTGGGTGGCTTCTGGATATTGATGTAAATGCCTTCTACTGTGGCACTACACCAGGGAAACCATGTCTGTGTGAGCAAGTTTGCACAGGTCATTTCTGGACACCACAAGTAGATAAAGTGTTCTCCTTTCTCAGCAGGAGGATATGCACCTAGCTAGTGACGGTCGTTAGTCCATCCCTGCGCTGGAAGGCTATCAGTTAATCACATGTGCCCTGGCTGGTGGTGAGTGCTAGAGGTCAAGCTGTCTCAGAGGCTGCCCAGGAATTCACACCTTTGATATCACACTTGCCTTGTCAGGAAGGGCTAGGAAGCTGAATAAGGTCTCTGCGTAGTCTCACCTTCCAGTCATTCACTCTTTCAGATGGAGAATGCAGGCAGCGTGCAGGGACATAAACCCAGTGGCATCCCTTAAATTCCCCTTTCTGGCCTTATGTCTTTGCATGTCTGGGGATCAAAATAGAAATGCACAGTATAGGTGTTACACAGATTCATTTCATGTGTGCTGAGATAAATTGCTATCAAACACCAGGATATCTAAAGCAGTAGTAGGTATCTATTTGAAGTGGTGAATCGTGCTGGGATTGCTGAGCAGCCTACTCCATCTAGAGAGTAAGTAAACCACAGATCTGATAAGCTTTGTATTACCTTTGTAAAACTTGAACCAGGCCCTGGGGATGTTTTCTTATGTTAGTGTATTTAAGATTAATAAACCTGGATATGGTGTATAGTTCAGAGATTTAGGGGGCAAATCTTATGTTTTCCAGGAAAGATAAATGAAATAAATATTTTGTGAAATAAATATTTTATAAAAGAAATAAAAATAAAATATAAATTCAGAATTTGTATCTCACAGGACTAATGTATCTTAACATTTATGCTGGAATGACTCTGAGGCCTCCAACATTTCATTTCCCTTGCCTTTGAGCAATATGATTAATTTAAATAGACAAATAAAGAACCAAATGGTAAATCACAATTCCTTTGAAATTTAAAGCTAAGTCTGCTGAATCAGTATTAAGCTGTTCCTGCATGTCAATTAACTCTTTGAGAAACCACTGCTTCGTGGAGAACTTCTGTAATTACTGATGTGAATGAGTGGAATTCCAGAGATGATGAAGACCTTCTAGTTAATTGATTTTGAGGCTCCAGCTAGACAGGCCATGCAAAAAAGGAGAACATATCCCTGGAAGTGTTGATAAGTAGCTTAATCTTCAAGGCTTTCTGGTTTTATTTTTAAAAAGAAAGCACTGAATAAGAATGTTTGTTCTCAGGGTTCTTTTGAGGAGCAGCTTCTGTAGTTGAAACAAATGTGTTAGTAGCTAAAAATAAAATCAATGACCTCAGCAGCCTCCTCTAGATGTAATCTTAAAACAGCGCTGACCTGAGTCTTTTTATTTGCAGATTCTTAATTATATGAAGACTGTTTCTTTCTTATTCTGCCATCAGTGTAATGAATCAAAGCCATTTGCAACCTCTTTTCTATAGTGGATTAGATTAATTTTTTTTAAACTTGGGAGGCAACAATTTGGGACACAACTTACAGTTGTGAATGGTCTTGCTGATGGAGTACCAGAACATATTTTATGGTGTGGCAGGACCACTTATCTCCTCCTGTGAAATCAAGCATGGACGAGAGCAAGGTTCATGCCCCCTCCAGGGCATCCACGTTTTATTGTTTCTAAATATGCTGGCAGTGTACTGAAGCATTTGCTAATATACTATAGCATACATTGTTAATATTTTTTATAGCACCTTCTCTCTCTTTCTTATTTCCATACCTTCCTAAAGTAAAAGGTGATAGAATTTCAGCAGAGATTAAAGTACAAATCTTCACACAAGTTCCTTGGGATGTAGATAACCGGGATTTTCAAAACTTGGTTTCTAAATTCTCAAATCTTGTATATATACACCAAATCTGGTATATTCATTTGAGGGAGGAACTTTTACAAATCGGTAATTCCAAGCAACAAGCATCCTTGGGTATATTATTCATACTTAGATAAAGTTAGAATAGATTTGTTGCTCCTTCTGCGCTTTGATGTACTGTTGTAGATGGGATAGCTGAAATCACCAAATAAATTTATACTGTGTGTAGGCAGAACTGCTTCCTTGGGCTCCAGTCCCAGCACTACCAGTATTCACCTGTAGAGCTCTTACAGTTTCACTGTTCTGAGCTTTACCATACTTCTCTATATAGCTAGCATAATACCTTCCCTTCTCAGGACAGTCAGCTGTTAAAATCGATGGTTTTAATGGCTTGGTCAGTCAGCTCACACACAGACCCGCAGGGTATCCTGCCTGCAGGACATATACATCTGAAGTATTCTTGTGCTCAAGGCTGTTGTCGTAGTTTAACCTCAGTCAGTAAGTGAGCACCTCACAGCCGCTCGCTCACTCCCCCTGCCCCCTCGGTGGGATGGGGGAGAGAATTGGGAGAGTAGAAGTGAGAAAACTCGTGGGTTGAGATAAGAACAGTTTAATAATTGAAATAAAATATAATAATAATAATAATAATAATAATAATGATATACAAAACAAGTGATGCACAATGCAAGTGCTCACCACCCGCTGACCGATGCCCAGCCAGTCCCCGAGCAGCAGCCCCCCCTGGCCAGCTTCCCCCAGTTTATGTACTGAGCATGACGTCACATGGTATGGAATGTCCCTTTGGCCAGTTGGGGTCAGCTGTCCTGGCTGTGCCCCCTCCCAGCTTCTCGCTGGCAGCGCATGAGAAGCTGAAAAGTCCTTGACTAGTGTAAGCACTGCTCAGCAACAACTAAAACATCAGTGTGTTATCAACATTATTCTCCTCCTAAATCCAAAACACAGCACTGTACCAGCTACTAGGAAGAAAATTAACTCTATCCCTGCTGAAACCAGGACAGCTGTCCCCTGTGGTATTAGCCATGTACATTTGGGCAACTGAGCTGAGTCCCTGATGTCAACTTCAGGGTGAGCTGAATCGTTTTCCAGCTTTCTGGGACTGGACGGTCCAGATTGCTGCTGCCCTGCTCACACATGGGCAGCTGCAAGTACTGACTCGGTGCTACACGTCCAACTCCAGAGCTGGATCCTCCTTGCATCTTCAGTTGCTTTCATGTGCACCACCTTCCTAGCTAGCTTCAGCTTTTTTGCTCTTGCTTACTCTTCTCCTCCTTCTAGCCTTCTTTGGAGTAGCATTTTGTTTTGGAGAAGAAAACCTTTTATGTTGAAACTGGAATACAAGAACTTATAAATTCTGTTTTGCCCAAGCAATTCTTTTATGAAAAAGTTTTATCAGACTTTCTCCAACAGTTTTAGTAAAAGGCATGAAATACTGTTATGATCTCCTGCCTTGTCATCTAGTCAATACTAACTTGCTTCTTAAAGATAGAAGCTGAAACTATTAATGATGTGGTGAAAAGATAAAATTTGGGGTATTTTTTGAGAGAAAGCAATGGTTTGATTTATTTTTTAATTTATTATAATGAACCGGTTATCTTAGTTCTCAATGAATTAAACTGACTAAAATTTTTATCAGAACAGTTTCTCAAGATCAGTGATAAATAATGTTATTAGACTTAATATTCCAGCCTCATTTGCTTTTCACACAGAAATTCATAATAGCCAGTAAGACATGGCTATTTAATAACAATGTGCTGAAGCTATAAACACTATATTTATAAAGCTGACATGTAATAAAAAACCGGAAAAAAAAAATCTTGTAACAAAAGAAGATTCCAGCGAGACTCAATAAATGCTTAGTTTGGGCTCTTTATACTAGAAAACTGTGAAAAAATCATAATCTTTACCAAAAAAAAAAAGGCATTTCCTGTTTTGATGAAATGGGAAAATGAATATTAATTGTTTATTTCTTTCCCTTTGTGTCCTTTCTCTCTTCCTCCCACCTACTTCCCTCTCTAGGGGGGCAGTGGAGAGGGTCAAGAGAGGAGAGAGGAAGATGAGAAAGAAAAAACCTGAATCATTTCCAAAAAAGTAATGTTTCCAAACCTAAAATTTGTGAATTACTTTAAAGAAATAAAAGAAATGTATATTCTAAGCCTGCAAATGAAAATTATCTCCTCCTTTTTGAGTGTGAGGTTTATATTTCAATATTCTGATGTGTTTCAGCTTTTACTTGCTTGGATATCAGTTAATTACTGGCCCATTAAGTACCTCATACCATGGTCAGATTCGTTCTTTTATTGAGTAATCTATTAAATAACTGGAGAAAGTTCAGATGATGCAAATTAATTTTATTATCATAGCACTACCAATTCAGATCCTTTACCAGGAAGAAAAGAGCATGAGGAAATATGAAGCGTAACTTCCAATTCCTTGCCGATCTTCCTGCCCCATTTCCCTCCTGGGTTCACAGACCACAGCCTGACGTACCCATCTGTTTCTAACTAACTGTTTCAGGATCTGACTTTTATAGAAGGCTCTTGCTACAAGGCTGGAAACATCCTAAAGCTCTGACTCAAACCAGACTTGTGCTGCTCTCCCAAGAAAATACCAGTTCCAGGAAGGGAGATTTCCTTTGCCTCTTTTAGAGCTGGATCTTGCTTAGAGATACCTGAAACACCACTGTCAAGACACTGAATGTGTCTGTATTAGCAAGGACCGCTCCACTGACCTTGGTAACACCTATAAGCAGAGGCATCATCTATCTGCCCGTGCAGCCACGGCAATTTTTTACATGTGAACCTGAGTGCTGCAAAAGGCAGTATTAAAGGCAGGCAGGAGGCGAACACTCCTCGTTCCTTCCCCAAAACAAGCTGCTACTTCAATGCCCACTGGCCCAGCACTCTTCGTTTTAGCAGGGCTCAGGCAAAAGCCCACAGAGACATCGGTTCTCAGTAGCTCCATCATGAGCAGGGCAACAGAGGCTTCTGGGAAGGTCAAGGAGATGGATGAAAACACAACAGTCCATAAACTATGTAAGGTTCCTAATGTCTTCCAAATCTCATTAATATATTTTACATTGTGTGGAGTGGTTTGAGTTTATATATGATTTGATTTCTTATGACCTGTGTCAATATAAGGAATCCCCAAACTGCAGTAACTAAGATTTGCCCTGGAATTATAAACTTTGTTTCCCTGAAAATGTCTTTTCAGCAATACCAGGTATATACCTATAGTTGTTATTTTTTACTGATTTGTTTAATTGACTATAACTCAAATGCAGTTTCAGACTCAGTTTATTGGGCTGACTGGAAGCTGCATGGCTTTCCAGTGTGCATGGAGCCTTCCCAGATTTCTTTTTACCATTTTCATGCCCAAAGACCACTTAGCTGTCTATTTAGTTGGGTGGCTCCATAAAATAATCCCATCAATATATTCAGACTGGAATAAGAAGGCACACATTGACCTTCTTTTTCCCAGTACCTCTGGGCTGTTGCTATTATCTTAAAGATCTGTTGATTGATAAAAAAAAGCTTATTAAGGTGAGGCTTTCTAAATAGAACCAAGACAGACAGTGCAGTCAATCCCCATCTCCAGTTTCACAGCAATATAAATATAATCTTCTCTCCTTATTTCCTTTCTTCCCTCTCTTTTAGAAGTGACTTCAGTGCTTTTCTGTTCGGCCTCAGTTAAGTGGCTAATGTGAATCTCTGCTCAACTAATTTCAGGTGTACAGAACCAAAATAGCTCAATCCTACCCCATAGATCCTCTGCTACTAGAAGTGATTGATTCTGCTGATACAAGAAAGTCTGAATTCTCAGAAATGATTGTGAAAGATGTAATTTCTTACTTATATTCTTTTTCTTCTTTCTTAATTGTTTTGCCTTTGAAAATAGGTGCAGACCTATACTGTTTTCCTATTAAAAAAAAAAAAAAAACCAGAAGGAAAAAACCTCTGAAAAATCAAAAGCCTTGAAAAATGAAAGCAATTGCCATTGACATAATTTTCACTGACATAATTTTCACTCATTTTGACCAGCTCTAGTTACAATATAGTACGTAGCATTCTGAGATGAAATAAATGACCCAATTGAAGTTCACATTTATCTGTTCATTTATTTCAATGCTATTTAAGTAGATTATCTGACCTAGATAAACTATATAGGTTCGTTGCATAACATAGGTATGATGAAAGAACAGGTTTATGAGAATACTTTTCATTAATATATCAAGAGATTAAAAGGGCCGGAGCTAAGAAATATAATGTTCCAAAGAGCATAGAAAAAGAGAAAATAGAAAAAAAAGAGCTATTCAAGTAGATGGCAACAGGTCACATATTAAAACTTCAAAAGAGCTGGCCACAAGGGAAATTAAGAGAAACATTTCAGAGAGCATATGATTAAGATGTGGATAGAAGCACTGCAGTCAGCAGTGGAAGCTGTGCTCCTGCTTCTCATTTGACTTATATCAGCCTCATTCCAACAGCACTAGGTCATCATCAGACAAAAATGAAAATTTGACTGCAGTGGACTCCTCTTATTCTGAAACGATGAGAAATTAAAGGGGCCTGGACACAAAGCATAAATTCCCATTTGTATTGCACAGTGCCTTAGCCAAATTCTCAAAACCACTTTTAGAAATATGGATTTCAACCGTTACTTGTGGTTTCCCTGTGCTTACCTGCTCAAGGGGGAAGGTTTCCATCCACAGTGGTGGCTGCAGGTTCTGCACCCAGGTACCTCCTCCAGCTGATCCCATGGACAACTGAGGGTGGGGGTGGGGAGAATATAACGTTTATATGGTCAATGGCAAAGAAGAGCTGTAGAAAATCTCTGGAAGTGAATAAATGGCTTCCCCTAGAAGAATCCTCAGAAAACTCAAGGCAACAGAAGGAAAAGGCTACAGTTCTGCCCTTGCAGGATGCCATTTATCACAGGAAGGACAAGACCAGTGGCAGCGCTGGTTCTTTTGCTAAGTCTCTCTCTAGCATTGAAAAGCTTTTCATTGTATATTTTTTGATTCCTCTATGTTTAAAACAATACCCTTACATCAGATCCAGTCAATCTTGAGAGCCAGTCATGACTTGGTTTCAGGCTTACGCTTCCCTAAAGAACACCCCCTTGGCCCACCAACACAAAAAAAACCCAACAATGAACACAAAATGAAAAATCCCCAAATATTTATATTTACCCTCATATTCAAATATTTAAATTTATTCAAGTCTTTTGAACTCCTGAGTGCACCAACAAACGGAGGCACCTAATAATAAACTCCGTGTTTTTTCCCTAAAGTAATAGAGAAGGCAGTTTTATTTGCTGCTTTGAGTTGGCTAGGATTCTGCTGAAGTCTGGACATCTGTTTATCTTATCTCTTCCTTTATCCCCCTCTCTCCCTCCCTGCAGCCAAGTCACTGATGCTGGTTTCTAAAGTCCTCCTGCCAGAAGCTTGCCCATCTGTTCAGCAATGTCTCCTTGTAACAATGTTAGCATTAATTTTTTCTGCAGGTTTTTTTTTTTTAATGGTGTTCATCAGAAATGTGCAATCTTTGAATCACAGCCCACTTCACATCAGAGTGATAACTTGTTTGAGCAAAGCTCTGGAAGGCAGAGCCTCTTAATTTTGCATTAACAAGCACTTCAGTTTTATTTCAGCAGAGATGGGCAGTGGGAAAGCAGACCTGAGTCACCTCTTAGCTGACTGCATTTTTAACTTCCATATGCATTAAACAGGGAAAGGTTTACTTCAAAATACTTCTAAGAACAGAGGGAGTGAACTGTTGAAGTCAATTAAATCAGGTTATTCAACATGTTGTAATGGACTGACAGTGACTCATTTTTAAGCACAATGCTCTTACATCCTTTGACTACCACAGTGCTGACCAAAGCAGTACCTTTGTCGAAGGAATATAGCAATAAATACAGCAGGTGAGTATAGACAGCCTTGCTCTCCCTTCAACCGGTGACAGGTACATTTTTTTTCCCTTCCACTTTCTTAGAAGGCTCAGGAATTCATAGATTGCAGGACACATTTTCCTCCCACTATATTAATATAAATCAGAGGAACTCTATTTTAACTAATCGATTTTCTGTGAGCCTGCGTAAGTGCTACATCACAAGGTCTATACCTTTTTCATCCATTCTATTTTGCAGCTCATTGTTTTCAATGAAAATTAGCAAACAGCAGCTAATAATACTTCATATATTTAGCATATGCTATTTTATAGCTCTTTCCACAAATCCTGCATCACCCTTCAGGAGGAATTTAAATAAATGCTAATACATAAGAAGTGAGATCTATAGGTTAGCGGGGTGACAACTATGTATTCTAAACTCAGAAGGCATACACTGCTATCTAGTGGCAACAACAGGAAGTCTTAATACAGCAGCCCATAACCACATATAGTTTAAAATATAGGAGCATTTTTTATTTGTTACTCCTTTTTTAATAGAGAATAGCAATAGGGCACAATCAGTGCCCTGTTGGTGTTTCTGATATCATCCCACAACAGTCAGTGTGCGTAACTGGAAGTAGGCTCTGCATTTTAATTATCTTTATGATTCTTTTGTGAAAAGTGATTGCGGCATTTTTAATGGCTGAAATGTTTTTATAAAATATGAAAAACCAAAATGCCTATATATATCTAATAAGTTTAATTAGAAACAAATATTCTTGAGAGAAACTAAACCAAAAGGTCTAAAACAAGACTCTATTTTACGTTTTCCAAAAATGATTAAAATAATACCAGTAAAATGAACTCAGTTCAATTTTGTAAGATTATAGGTCAACTGTTTTCCCATATTTTGCAATTGTTTCTGATGATAAATTTTGAGAACACTTAGGAGGCTGACTTGTAGAAGGATATTTTAAGTTGTTTTCAGGACCCGAAAGTGGCTAAAGAAATTTTTCATTTCCTAATTCAACCAGAATCTAAGGAGCAAAGTTTATTTCCAGCTCTCTAGCAACTGGTATGTTGATTCGTCATTCTCTGCTTTATCAGAGGGAATGCTTGCCAGCAGGAACAGCTAAAAGAACCCTGGTTTTTTTATTCCAACTTATTCATCCTGCTGCCTGAAATGAGAAGCCATATTACTTATCTGATGCCCATGGCTGGAGACATCATTTGAAGGTGGTGTGGAGTTAATCTCCCCAAAGTTTCTTAAAGAAGCTCTCAGGATCTGACAACTGCTGGTGTTTGATGAATAGCTTTGGCAGTTCGCAAAACTCATTTTGTTACATGGCTTACGAAAGATAAATCCTTCACGTTGTAACCTGTGGACAACAGGCCCTATGCTGAAAGCCAGTTTAGATGAATTTATACAGATCTTACATCTGGCCCTGAAATGAAGTTGTGTCTGGAGGGAGCTTATTAAGGGAGGGTCACCAGGCGCTAACTCCTATTTCCCTTTATAGTCAATGGAGAGAAATTTATGCTCCCCAGAAGGAAGGTAGAGGCAGAAATTTGTTTGACCTGTTTCAAGTAACTGCTCTGGGCTGAGATGAATCACAGCCAGGAGTGTCCATTTCTTTGCATTGGTTATAGAGGGACCAGGCAAGCTCAGCTTAGAGATGAGGTTTGCCCAAAGGAAACACGCTGAGGACCTCGGGGCTGCGAAAAGTGATCAGTCATGGTTCAGATCTCGGATGCTGAGCAGAGACATGTCCTCACAGGTGGGACATCCATCCAGGTAGTACGACTGGAGCCCTACAGTCTGGTTGTACAAAAGCAGCGTGCGACTAGTGATGTAAAAGAAATGCTGTTTAGGCGACGAGCCAGCTCTGGTGATTCACTCTTCAGAATTTGGATGTGAGAAAGTACAAGTCATGCTTGAGCTCGCTGGGTACCATTTATGCATTTTTTTAATGGAACTGCGTATTATCCAAGGAATGAGGCAGTTTATCAAGTTTTATAGGCAGGAAACTCCACAAGTTAACTACAGTGGCTTAAAAGCAGTAGAAAGATCTGGTTTTAAGCTACTTTTCCTCTTTTCTGTCCTTGCAACAGCCATTCACAAAATAAATTATCAAGATTTCAAAGAACAAAATGCAGTAATAACACAGAAAAATAGATACAAAACAAATTAAATAGATGCAGAAATGATTTCTCAAATTTGAATCCTTGTTTTACAAATCAACAACAAGGATTAGAGGTTGACTACTGACTGTGACACAAATGGCAGGAAAAGAAACAGGACATGTCCTTAGCCCGTACACAAATGATCATGGATGACTTTTGCGAGTATATAGTACAGAGAAATCAAAGCACCACTGTTAACATTAAAGTCCTGTAGGGAGATTTATCTCACCCACTTCAGAAGTCTGCACATTAGGTGTATATTCTAAATTAGTTCCCCATGATTTTTCTTTAGAAAGAGAGAGATAGGCACCTTCAAAGATGACCAGCATTAGTAGACACCTTTTGCTAAGGATTCCTAAAACCACTTTCTGGAAGTGCCCATCTCTCTCCCTTGCCTACAAAGAGCCTGTAGCCTACAAGTAGCCCACAAGTAGCTGTCCTTGCATTTCCATGAGCAAACACTGATGCAGGAAGAGGTGCTCTGGCCTTTCTTGAACTGCTGCCAATTTGTCTCTGTCCATCCACTTCTTCTCCCCTCTCCCCTCCAGCCAGTTTTTGGGCCATTTGAGAAACTACCAGAGTCAGAACTGTCAAAAAAAAAGAGGCTAGTTTTAACCTGAATTCCTTCTGTAACCCAGATCACCGTGGCAAATCTGTGCCAGCATCAGAGAAGGGAAAGCACAGAGGTAGGAAGGAGTGCCCAATTTAGGGAGAACTGCTCAGACCTTAATGCTCAGCAGATACAGCAGCAAAGTGGAACCTCATGGTGACTACAGGGAATTTAACTGAAATTTTCAATAATTCCTTGTTGCAAGATTTTTAGCACGAGTATGCTCTTTTATTTATGTGCATGTACGACACCTGTCTTTCACAATGGGGTTCCTGGCTAAGAAACTCTAGTCTTACTTGGCATATGTTAGCCTGATTGCTTGGAGTGCTATTGGGAGGGGTTTGGTTATCACACTGAAGTGCACAGCAGTGCATACAGAACAGATCCTGCAGCAGTGAAAATAAACAACAATATCGGATCTTTTGCAAGGTTGGTTTCAATGCATGCACAGTGGATTTATTCAGTGTCAGCCTTTCATATATTTATTTTACAAAAGAGTTTTCAACAGCTCATGCTAAACCCACCTCTAAGAACCCTCTGAGTAACAGCATTTTTCAGACTTTCGGAGACAAGAATCACACATACCTTAAAGACCTCAAATGTTTATTGATCTTAAACTTTACAGTTCCGGGTTTAAGGATTTCATTTGGAGTTTACTGAGTCCTAAACTTATTCTGGAGTGCATTTTCACAGAAAATACTCCTTTAAACATCCGCCTTGTTATCTCAATTGTAATTAAAAGGATTTAGGATCAGTATTCTTTAAATATGCAAACAAGCTGATGGGTAGGATTTTGTCTGTTTTACAACATGCCATTACAATCTTGCATTTCTGAGTCAGCTATGACATTCTGCAGTTGATCCCAAGGCAGAGCTTCATAAAGGTTGTTAAATTTTGCACTGTTGAACAAATATTCTAAGATACTTGAAATCCCAAAATCTCATCTGCGCATTCCAGTGCAGTGTATACAGAGTAATTGTGTCAACACTGTTGTATCCCACGTGAATAACAAGGAGCCAGTTTTCATTTATCAGGGTAGAAATATGGGTCCACAAAAACCAAAATTATCCAGAGATGCAATATTGTGTTAAGTGCCATAAGGCAGTGCCAGGATGCCAGAAAGCCCAAGGACTCTGACATTTGAAGGCTTTTCAGTGCCACAGTGGTGTGTAAAGCCCAGTTGCCTGGTCAATC
Organism: Pygoscelis adeliae; assembly: GCF_000699105.1. Taxonomy (NCBI): domain Eukaryota; kingdom Metazoa; phylum Chordata; class Aves; order Sphenisciformes; family Spheniscidae; genus Pygoscelis; species Pygoscelis adeliae. Next base: position 3,877,206 of record NW_008825150.1, read on the forward strand.
TGCCCATTTCCTTGACGGTTCAGGTTCAGCAACCAGATCTGAGATAACTGCAAATAACAGAAAGAAACAAAGGAAAGGCTAAAGCTGGGCTCCAAATACATCACAGCAAATTTCAATTCAGATACTCAGGCTACTCTGAGGAAGCTGCTTTGGTGTTCTGGTGCAGCAACCTTGTATTTTATTTGGAAGTAGATTCCTTTTGCAAATAATATAGGGAAACGTTCTCTTCTGACATCTGTTTGACAAGTTTTGAGACAGATTATCAGCCATAGCTGGTGAGGGCTGTGTGCAGCTGAGGACAGAAGGCAGAAAGAAACCTTTTGCAATTTTTTGAGGGTACTTTGGAAGAACCCAGACAGTGTGAAACAGAGATACATGCTGTCTACCCCCAGGGCTGGACAGATAGCTACAGAGTGCCAGGAGAGAGTGATTCATTGGCCCCTTTCCTCCCTTGCTCTGAATGAGGGGTCCCCAGTTTCTGTTTTCTTTTTATTCTGCAATTTCAGACAGATACCAATATTTATATGCCTCTCCAAGTAAACATTTACAGCTGTCACTAAAGGACAACAGGAGAGAAAAATATTCTGCTTCCAAATACGACTGTTGCTAAACTAAACACACGAAAGAGGGTAAGTCCCAAAAGACTGATACTTTATGGCTCAGTCTCAAAGTAAATCTCATAAAATACAAAGGGTGTTAAAAGCTTATTGGATGTTTCCTGTCTTAGTGTGGCTTTCTCTTGAGATAACTCTCCCAACAGCACCCATTTTTTGCATGAAATAGAAAAACTTATTTATGCCTATTTCTGCACTCACTTTTAAGCACAGTTAATGCTTATTTAAGAGTTTTTCTTCAATCAAAATAGCACCTCCCCAACACTTCTAACTCCTGAATACTTATGTAGTCTATAAAATCAGTGTTTTGATTGGGGGGGTGGACTGTGCTCAATTTGGCAAATAAAAATGAAAACTGAATTTTATTAATGTATTGTACTAAAGGGAAGGGAGTATTTTGAGCAATCAAGATCCTTCAGTTCAGGGTATCCATGAAGATTTCTGATGGTTGTCAGGGGTAACTTCTCAATACAGGTACTGTATGGGACAACCAGGGATGATGCACAGCTGGATCTCCTAGTCACAGGAAGAACTGGTTGGGCATTACCCAGACGTGTCTGGATAATCATTGGCAGCCTTGTTAGTAGCAAACATCAAATCATGCGGTTCAAGATCCTGCAGGGAGTGAGGAAAGACAATAGCAGCGTGAAGACCCTGGACATCAGGAAAACAGACTTTGGCTTATCTAGGGAACTATCAGATGGGATCCCATGGGAGGCATCTCTGAAGGGTAAAGGAGCTCAGGAAACTGACAGATCTTTAAGGACATCATCCTCCAGCCCAATACTCAAGAACACAAGTAGACACATCAGGAGACTGGCTTGGCTGACCTGGGAACTTGTGATGGAGCTTCAGTGCAAAAAGGCAGCCTATGGAGGTGGAAGGAACATAGCCCAGGAATGCAGGGATGGTGTTTGGAAAAGCCAAAGCTCAGCTGGAATTGAGACTTGCAAGGGACATCAAGGGGAACAAGGAAGAGGTCCTTCTGCTGCATTAGTAGTACAAGGCTGAACAAGGGAAATGTGGAAACATTGTTGAATGGGAAGGTGATTTAGTGACAGCAGATATAGGTAAGGCTGAGGTACTCAGTGCTTCCCCTGCCTCAGTCTTCACTGACAAGGTCTCCCAGGCATCTGTGCTCAGTCAAAGTGTTCAGGGAGGACCATCAAGCAGTAGCAGAGGTTGCACAGACAGATTGTTTCAACCTCCATTCCGGGAGGGTTTCAAGACCTGACTGGACAAAGCCCTGATCAACCTGGTCTGACCCCGTAGCTGACCCTGCTTGGAGTAGGAGGTTAAACCTCCTGAGAGGTTTAAGAGACTTCCTGAGGTCTCTTCCCACTTGAATTATCCTATGATCCTATAATTTGTTGAAAAACAACTTGCACAGATGGATCATTAAAGTCAGTTCAGAAATATCTCTGTTCACTCAGCCAAACCAAATACCATCTGTTTACCAAAGAGGTGAAGCTGATGGAAATAAGGGTCATGGTTTCACTTTTCTATACCATGACAACCTGATTCAAATCTACAGTAAAACTCACTGGTCAATTGGTATATGACTTGACATACGTACAAGGAAGAAACCTTTGTTTAACAGTTTACAGGTGTCATGAAATAATTCATTTGAAGAAAGATAGAGTAAACATCCTTCTTGGGAACTTGTACAAATATGCATTAATCTTACCAAAGTTAAAACACCAATGAAATAAATAAGTATTTTTGTATGAGGTCTGCTATTAACAAAGTCAAGTCTAACTTAGACTTTATTTATAAATGCAATTCTTTAATTTTTGGGAGAGAGGACAGATAGGAAAAGTTGGACAATAAATCCTCTTTAGGATTCATATTTTTCAGCGTGAGTTAAAATAGTTTTCTGAGGATCTTTTTGATATTTTACTTCAAAATGTATTCAGGAAGTTGATAAAATTTAGTGTGGCCTGTGTCAATTCACACCCAATTCTGGCTTATGTCTTCTTGCCCTCTGGATTTTATCTTAGCCTTTTGGAGAAAGCTTTGCCACTTTAGATGGATTCTTATGGGACCTGACGATCAGTCATTTGCTTTCTTTTGGAAACCCTAGTGTCAGTCTGTCTTTAAAGGAGTATGCACAACGGTGCCATGCTGTGAATGAATAACCAGGCAAACAAAAATGAGGACTGAATGTTTGTGTGTAGTTCTGTCCTCGCCCACCAGACCGTCCTCGCTCACTAGTTGGCCCTGACACACCTGAGTTCACCTTTGCCAAGGGTGCCCTTAGCCCCTCCCCAGCTGACAATGCATCAGTGCACAGGTTGAAACTGTCACTGGTACAGTTTTACACAAGACTTTCTGACTTCTCATCAGTTCACATAGTGGTGCCAGTGACTGAGAAAACCTAGAAACAGGCCATTTTCTTGGGAAGAAGTGTACATAATTTCTTTAGCATCTTAGGTCTTGAATGGTTTTCCTTTCTATATGGTTCTTTTTTTAGCCAGCACCATGCTGTTCTTGGGAAGGTATAATTTCACCAGCAATACTTAGCTAGCCCTCTCCAGTGAGACAAAAGCCATTATAGTAAGAGAAAAGGTCACTGGAGTTTTGGCATATATTTCAGAGATTTAAATGAAAAAAATGTCTGGCAAACCGCTCAGGAAGTATGTTCCTTCCATTCAATCCCACAAGCAGAAAACGTCAAAATAAAATTACATAGACTAAAATAATACACCTTTTTTTTTCTTCAGTTTTGTTCTCTGGCTTATGGACAAAACACAGCTGTTTCTGAGATGCTAAACAAAAGACAGCTTTGTTATAACTAAATATATCCCAGATGGGAGTGTCTCCATGCACAAAATCCCACACTTTAGTGCACGGTTTTGCAAAGACTTCTTTTAGAGCTGCTGTTATTTGAGAAGGGTTTATCGCTGGGCTGTACAGCAGCTCCCTACATCCTTCAAAATTAGGTGCAATGTATCAATGCACCCATGCACCTACAGCCTTGTTCCTGCACCCAATGAGTCTCAAAAAGCTATGTGTGGTAGGGGGCTCTGCTTGGCTATATTGCAGTGTCAAGTCCTCTATCTACTCTGAAAATCATTACAGAGTAAAACTTTGGAAGATGCTGTGCAATTAAAACCTTCAACAGGGCTAAAATATTAATTATTTTGACCTTTAACAAAATATTACAGATCTTGAACATTAAGAAACTTTCCAAACCGGACAACACAAAATAAATGAGACGGCTAGTTCATCCCAACAAACTTTCAGTTTACACTGAACACGTAGCTACTTTTCTAGAAAATTACTATATGCCTTCTAGGAAGAACTGTCTGCCTGAACAATATACCGTTCACAGCACAGTAGGAAGATGCAGGTTTGAGAAGTAAAAACGTATAAAGCATAAACCACAAAAACAGAATCCACCACTAGGTGGCAAAATGGTGTTTCAATGTAATAACACCGGGATCCAAGTTCACTGACACTGTTTTTAGAAACCTTGCTTGCCAAAACAGGGATGGTTAGAAATAGTGCATTGTAATGTCGCAGAGTGTTTCCATTTGCTGGAAAACCACCGTCGGTCTGTAGCCTTACTTCACACTGTTATTGATAGGACTTCTCTTACTGTGTAGCTAGTCTTTGGCAGAAGTCAGCAGCCAGTGTCTGCTCATTGGCATGCCCAGCTTTCCAGTTTTATTTCCATCTGACATAACAAGTTTGATGAGACAGCTGGTACTAATCACTCACAGCCATAGGCTTGCAGACTACAAACATTTCTTACATTTTGTCTCGCCTTGCACAGTTTAAAATAGGAACCACTCTAACCTCAGTAGAATTATGCAAGTATGAAACAGGTGAGATGGAGAGAAGAGTCAGACTGAGTTCGTAGGTAGAGCCTAGGTGATATTTTAAAGATGCTGTGAAACAAAATATAAAAAGTTTTGGTACTACCAGATAGATAATGCAGATTTCCTCTATAAACTGGGATGGGATGCGGTGCTTTGAGCTGCTGAGCAGCCTCACCTCTGTGGTCTCTGAAGCATCCAGCACTCCACAGAAACAGGCCTGTAATGTGCAAAGAGTACAAACACTACACGCCAGGAAAGTGATAAAACAACTGCGGTTAATAATCTAATCTGAAACTCAAATGAAAAAAGGCATCATGGGACATCCTTGAATATTGTTAAGGCCATGGGACTTACCACTGGTTATTACTCTTTCCTCTTGGCTTCTAGTTGATTAACTTTTTCTCTGCAGCCTCTTGTCCAGCCAACACTAATATGTTCTCACCTAGTCCTTTACAGCGTGCCCTGTCCACTTCACATTTGTCCGTTTTCTTCTTCTCAGTCTGTATCGGTCTTGAATCACCCTGTTTCACAAATCTGTTCCACAAATTAAATTTGCCCTTATAAACCTGCCTTAGCTGCAGAGCACCTGGCTTTCTAAAGAAATACCAGGATTTAACAGACCTATAGACGCAGAATAACCTGCAAAGGAAAAACTGTACTAAAACTGTCGCAAATCAGAGGACAAACACAGCTTTCTTTGCCTCTGAACCTTTTTTAATTCCCCAAGAAGTTAATATTTAAAGAAAACAGCAGGATTTGAGTTTGCTCCAGTTCTGCGGGACATTCCCTGCCTGTCGGTGAGAGGATGGGCATGTGGCAGCTGGTACTAACCAGGCCCAGTCCCAAAGGCAACTTCAGTCTCAGACAGTAAAAACCTTCTGACATCTTGTCTAAATGATTTCCATTCTGCTGTACCCTGTCAAATCAACATGGTGTGCTCAAACGAGAAAATAATATGAAGAGTATGCTTTAAATATGCTGTGGTCCCGGTGGGCATCCCACAAGAAACACGCTCTGCTCTGCACTGCAACCGTCCCAGTGACTTTTTATCGGCCCTACGTACACAGATCCAGGGTCACATCCCACAATTATTTCATGAATGCATGAAATTAGGTCGTTAACAGACGGACAAATTAAATGCTGAAAATCAGGAATATGAAATCAAGGTGAACTGGCTGGAAAATGGGAAAAAAAAACCCACTGTAAATACTTCTTCTGCACCTACTGATTCAAAATTCTTACAGGTAGATCGTAATTTTGCAAAGTCTCACCAAGATATCATAAATATATTGTTGGTTGACATTTGTGCCTTTGGTTTACACTATGAATCTCTCGTAATAAACTTTTTAATTAATATTTGATTCTATAATTATAGTCTTTAGGGGAAAATTCACTTTCTATTTGCAATAGAAGATAGTTGCTATTTTGGAGTGGGGACTGTATGTTGGACAGAGGATGTATGTTCTGTTACTGACCAGCAGGTATGATACACTGTCCCCATTTTAATTTGAGGTAAAGCCTCATTCACAGACTATTTTGAACAAACCATTAATGAATCCAAAAGTAACACTCAACAATTTTTTTCTGTTTTTTTTTTCTTATATTTGTGGATTTAATTCCAAAGCTTAAATATACATTTATACAGCAGAGAAGCAAGATCCATGTTTGGTCTTCTTGTGAAGCAAAGTCAGAGGACAGGACACAGATGAGTAACATTCAGTCTCTGGTTTGATAAATGCACATCATTTCTGAAGAAATACAACCAACGTTACAGAGTCCATAGTTCAAATTCAATATACATCCAAAATTCTTTCCAGGAAGACAAAGAGAGCTTACACAATTGTGGCACGGTAGGTAAATTATTCTCACCATATCCGCCACACTTGCCAGTATATAGCTGCCAGTATGTTTCTGAGAAACAAACTGGAAAACAACCCAAACATTGATAAAACTTAACTAGCCCCAGGCAGGCTGTGTCCCAGGAATAGAGGAACTGATGGTATTTACGGAATACTCACATTACAGAAAATCAAGGGAATGAGGGTGCAGTAAAGACTGCACTGACAGATGCAGAGCTAAATCAGTCAATATTATTGTACATAATTAAGCTAAAAAGTCACATTTGTAATCTAGTAGAAAAGCTTCTTAATTAGGACATGCTAATGGGGAGTCTGTTCTCCCTTGAGTGGGCATACTCAACAAAAGACTATTTTTTTAAAAGTCTGGAATATAAAAATGTAAATGAAATAAAGTACTGACCTACCTAAAAATAATATTCATTATATTATGACTTAGCCTGATATTTTTCTTTTTCTTCAGGCCACATCTTTATACAGGCTGGAGACCAAAATGCAGGTTTCACTCTTATTTAGCATCTGACCTAACATCAGCTGACCTCTTGGCACCAGCAGCACATATGAGCATTATGCTGAAATTATGTTAATAACAGAAAACAGTGGTTGTGATATACTCTGGGCACTTCACTGTCTGATGTACCACACCATGGTTATCACTAGGTGTTTTTTGTAGAAGTTGTCTGAGTTTTAGCCCTCTGTCAGAGCAGGTCTACAGAACCCAGGCAGGATTCAGCTGCCAGTGGTCACCGGAACCTCAGAGGTGACAAGGTTCCAGCTCCTGCTGCCAAAACTGGAGCTTTCAGGCTGATAGCAACCATAGGCAGTTTTGAGCAAAACCAATTAGTACAGAGCTGGTCAGAGAGAGTAAGAAAGAATCCTGAAGTCACAAAGCAGCGGAGCTGAGACCCAGGAATAACTAGTTCACAGCATCCCAAAATCCTCCCCTTAGGCTATACTGCATTTTGCATGTGCCATAATGCGTCACACTTCGGCACAGTAGTGGACAACTTGGTTGCCCTTCTAACAGCACATCAGCTAGTATAGACTTCCCACACGGTCTGAAAGTGATTCATAGTCTGAATTATCACAACGAATCATTTTAATAGATATACTCGTGTTTATAACTAAATGCACATAGCTAATGTAACGCTGCATGTGAAGACAAAATATTATCCCTTAGTGTTTTATTAAACAGTTGAATGCTTTCAAAAATTGAAATGTCAGAATATGTGCTATTGCACCATTTCATAGTTATTTTGGAGTGAGCATTCCAGCAGAAGTTAATATTTATTCATTTAAAATGTCAAGTTTATACTCAGATGTATCATGGACACAGCATTTCTTACAAAACTGATAGAAATCATAAGCTACAGCAGCTGTCAGTTTGTCCCAAACAGCAAGATCACATGCAGAACCTTTTGCTGATCATGTTAGTTTACGGTAAACCCAGCACACCTTTCAGGCCACACCTTGTCCACACAGTTTTTGTGACAGCGTTTGGGCTGCAGCCTGTTACAATGCAATGTTTGGTTTCCTCATCCCTGTGACTGAGGGGGACCATTATCAAAAGAATAAATGTTAACTCAGGCATTTGGGATGAAAACTATCAGAAGAATTTGATCTATTCACACACTTCTGTACCAATTAGAATTGCTCTGAGCAAATGAGTTTTTTTATAGAGCTTGCCAAACATGATTTGTTTGACCAAACTATTTTACATTTATAGAGGAAGTCAATGACCTATAAATATTATGCACGAGAAAGGAAAGTCTAGCAGTCTTGACGTTTCCATTCTACTGTTGGTAGCATTCCAGACTAGGCACCTCTCACACTTTTGGTACAAACATGCAAATCTGATACAAAATTTAGAGCATCCACAGCCTGATACATTGGGCATCTTGAATTTATTTTATTTCCATAGTTTGCTTGTGGAGCTGGTACTCCCTGAAATCACAGACCTATGCGTTCACATGCATTCATACAAATCCCAAAAGCCTGATCCCTGGCCACCCCACAGCCGCAGTCTGTACGTTGCCACAGTTCTGGTGCAGACCTAGAGAGTTCACATAGCCTCATCTGGGAAGTCTCAGGATTCAGTCATGCCTCCTGCTCTAAGCCCTGGCAGCTAGTATCATTCTTTGAGGATACATGAAAACTTGGGATTGAGTCAGCTACTCTAGCTGTATTAATAGTTTTCATGCTATTTCAGATGAGCAGTGAGGTGCAATCAGCACTCCATTCATTTCTTCGAGAACTCTTTTTCCTCCCTGTGGGGCCGCAAGCTTGAACAATGCAGCCACAACGAAATAAAGACTATGTTCTTAATTTAAAAAATGTATCTATATATGCTTCATGTAACTGCTTAGTTCACAGAAGAAAAACAACATTTGCTAGACTGTAAAGCTGAAACATTTCTTTGGGCATGCTGTCAAGATCATCTATTTGAACTAGTGTCAGCCACTGTTAGAAACTACACAATACGCCAGTTGTTTCCATTCGATGGTTTACTGTGTACTATAAATAAGAATGCACAAAAGAAGAAAAGATGTAATTGTGTTTCATCTTGGACAGTTAAATGGAGTGAATTATTTCTGTTTTCAGATTTCTCTTTGCATTTTTTATATTATGGAATTATTTTTCTCAAAGCTTTCCATCAAAACACATAGCTTCAAAATCACAGTTGGCATAAATCAGTATTGCTGTACTTACACCAGTGGAATTCTGTTTATTTGTACAGTTGATAATTTGCTCACAGAATTATTGTGCGTAGACATTGGCATCCATAGCTCAAAGCCATTAAAATATTCGAGAACATTACCAGTGCATAGAAATAGAAAAAAAAATACTGTGACATTAGTCAATTTTGAGGTTCTTTTTTCAGTGGAAACACAAGAATTTCAACACACAAAGTAATTCTCCACTTCTGGGGTATAGCATGGCATTTTGCAACAAGGCTTCATTACACTACAAACTCATTTGCAATACTTTACTACAATGACATGTAGCTCTATTGTTTTACTACTGCTATTGTTTTACTTGTTAGCTTCTATGCAGTCCTATATTTCAGCTTCCCTCACTGAAATACTTTTTCAACTAATTTCCCTGTCACTCAGGTTAGGTGGGATTCCTGTCTCCAAGCTCTTATAATTTGCAAAGTGGCGTAATCTAGGCTAGTCATATAGATTTCCTTTGTAATCAGTGTAGAGGGACTGATAAATCTAAGGGGTGACTCATCTAATCTCAAAATGGTTGAATAACTGTCTTTCAAAAGTTTCTATCTTTCCCATTGCTTTTATGGAGGTAACACCGACTAGGTAAATTGCTTAGATTAGATACCTAATTTCTAGATACCTAAAATGAGAAGAAAAAAAAATTCTTTAGCGATGGGAGCACAGTCTGGACGTAGTTGATCTACCTTTAACCACTGGGGCAGCACAGATGCCAGCATGCACTGCAAACCCATCCTAGGCGAAGAGAGGGTTAACACGTGGCCAATTCCACGGTGCTCCCTCTGGACTCCTACAGTACCAAGAACAGGTCAAGTAAGTCAGCACTAGCCATGTGCTGCTGCAATGCCCAGTGGGCTGCCCAGGAGTAGAGGTCAGAGAGATGGAAAGTGTAGGCTGAAAGAAACAGGTGGTAGTCAGAGAATAGCGGTAGTACTATTGCACATCAGGGCTCAGTGAACTGTGAACATTTAGCTTTTATTGTCCTGGGGGAATTTGAGGGTTCTTTATATTTCTCTATAAACAGAATTCTACAATGCATGTTCACATCCGCTGCATATCAATATATTGTAAAAGAAACTTTGAGTAATACAGCTCCTCTTGATGCTTTTTGCATTAAAATGAAGATGTGTTAACAGTAGGAGCCCAGGCTTCCCAGTTCTGATCCTTCCTATTATCTTTCTCCATAATCTAATCACACCCACTTCCTCTTTTCCACCAATTACGACAGCAATTAAAGCGCATAGCTCACGACTTTCTCTGGTGAACAGTATTTGTTGGATCTAGTCATGTCAGCATATTACTGCCCTCAGCAGTCACTATAGTTTCTTTGCAGTAGGTTATTGCATCTGCAGTCGGAGGAGCAAAAGTTAATGTATGTCAGCTTCTCAACTGCTACAGTTCACTGCCAGCCACGTTTGATTAGAAGGATACTAGGCGACAACAGGGAGAAAAATGAGCCGAACACAATCTTCTAACCGTAGCTCTGTCAGTTCTATTTGCAAACGGTTAAAAGATTTGTATTATTTTACGGAAGAGTAATGAGGAACTCAAATGAACTCGGAGAACTCAGGCTATGTGCTAATAAAAAGGACAAAGCTAATTTCTTGCAAATAACAGCAAAAATTAACAAAGTTCTCATGCTGATTAGCTACAGTTTGGGTGAATAAATGGGACAGAAGAGATGTGTAGAATTTGGGGGTCTAGCAAAAAAAAGCCTTCAGCCTCTCCATCCTCCTCCTCCTCCCCCCCACCCCTCCCAAAAAGACTCTCCTCCTTTTCTGGGACATGAGACATGGCCAGTGACAGAATCAGAACCAGGTCGTGAATCTGAGGAAAGGCAGCATAAACTGCACAAGTTAATGATTAAAAGCCATCTGACTGAAAAGGAAAAAGTCACTAAAGGGAAAGTATTTATGATCTGGCTCTGCAACAAAAGATATGAAGCCAGACCAGGGATACAGAAAGACTATTGGAAGGTAACAATTGCAGTCAGAGTTTTCCTTTCCCACCATATTTCTGTTGTTCAATAGTAAATAATATAATGTGGGCAGGAGCTACATACAGAACAGAGATACGGTAACAAAAACCAGATTATGCTTTTGTTATATTTGATTCTAATTGACAGAAGAACAATGACAGGCATTTCTCCAGTATTTTGTAACTTGTTGAGAAGCAGAACTAATGAGGTTTTCGGGAATCAATAGTGGCAGTCAACAGCACTGGCCCCTTTTGGGCATGTTTTTCACACTAACCATGGTAACAGTGTTAAGTGTTTCCATTAACGTAACTCTATGTCACTTGCCATACTATGCATTATTTAATGACCTTTCTCAGACATATAATTGCTTTTTAAAATCAGCAGGTGATTTGTAAGATTGTTTGATTGTATCCCTTGGAGCTGGCTTGTCATACCAGCCCAGCTTTTCGCTGTTTTTAAGAGCACAGGAAGAAATTAACTGGCTGAATAGAGAGGGCAAGTGTTCACACAATGCCCAGACTGGAAACCCAGAGGGATTTCATACTAATCTGATGCTCAGAGAGTGCAATAATATAAATGACCAGTTCAAAGCCACAGAAACAGCTGCAGAGTTTAGTAAAAGGTCCTATGATTGCCTGTTAGCTTCTCATTTTGAACAGATCATTTCCTGATGTTTTTCCCTGATTGATTCAATGGCTTTATCAGTTTCTAGTGACAGTATTTGATTTCTACATCCTTTTCAAAGTTTCAGTATAAATCAGAAGCTTTTTGTCAGACTTGGTTGTCATCCCTCATTCCTTCTTTTCAGCTGTGACTGTTTATTTATTGAATTTATTCCACCTACCCTCCAGCTATTAGCTGTATATTGTCTCCATAGCAATCCCTCTCTTCTCCTCAGCACAGAAGCAAAAGGAGAGGCTCGGTGATTGTGATTTTAGATGCAAGGTTTCATTTGAATTCTTTCAGGAGTGCAAACAGCAGGGGACACAGCATTTCTGACACTTTTGGATAGCATCACTGCATGCATTATTTTTCCATATTCATGTTTCATCCATCATTTGCAAATTTTCATTTAACTTGACTTACTTTAGCATTGGCTTTGCTCACGTTTTGTAATCTTTAACAACATGAACTTAATAATACCGTGTTCTTCTCATCAGGCTGCTTTCCTCATGCAATTTTACATTTACACTACAAGTCTTAAGAGGCCTTTACAAACTATCCTTCCCATAATGTGGGGGAAATCACTTGGTTAAACTCCCAAGATAACAGGTGAATAGGACTCTTTCTCCTACAAACCTTTGCCATATCTTTTTTATCATTTTGGCTTTTTTTACAACAAACCACTATTGTTAATATCAAGAAAGTTCACTTTCTCTCCACAGCTGACAACAGCTAGTGTACATCTTTTTCCTTGAATTGTTCACAACTAATCCCATACTTATGAGAAAGAATACATTTTTGTATGTGTATGTTAAGAACGTCATCCAAGGGATTGGATGTTCTGTTTCTGCTTCATCCAAGTTTCTGCTTCTATGTTCAAACAGACTTTGTGTACTAACAAAAATGGCACCCTACATTTAGAGTTTATTACAAAGAACTAAGCTGAGTAATGTACACACTTACCACTGATTGCAATGTTGCTAGATAGCAGCTGAAACATAGTAATGATATGTCACCATGAAGTCTTTTTTATTTTGTATTATTATTTATAGAGTGATTTAAGTGCAGATGGTTCTTTAGAACACAGTGAGCTTTAGGCTATACCTTGGATAGTTTGCTGTCTAGCATGAACTTTAACTAAACATTATGTAGAAACATGACAGTAAGGGCAGACAGTTTTATATATAAAAATGGGGTGGAGCAACTAAGCCAAAGAGGGGTGACAGACAGAAAATTGGTAGAAAAGGTAGTTACATTTAATACGGAAAAAGCAAGCTATGCCCAAAAAAGGTCAGTGAAGTATAACATTTTCCAACTAGGAAGAACCACAGGGGAAATTTAAATGGAGGCTAATGACCCGAAGTGAAGTTCGGCCAGCATTGTAAGACCTATTTTTGAAGAACACAGCAAAGGATACCATGTTATTAAACACTGTACTTATTTCTCAAAGTCTATACGGGTTCATTCACCCAAACTAAAGGGAAAGGATTAAATATTTGTAAGCTTGCACTTTTGCTTTGCCTTGAGGTGAATAAAGCCCACTACCAGATACTCTGTGCAGCAAGAGCATTATCTGAAGTTCACTGCAATTCTTTAAAAATTCATTATAAATTCAGTGGGATCAAGATAAGGGTCTAAATAAGATCTTTATATCCTTTCTGTTGAAAAGTACTAGAGTTTGGAGGAAACCTTGCTTTTCTCTCTGTATCTTTCAGTTTATTCTCACACAAGTTCTACCAAATTTTATGAGATTTTGGTATATTATAGTTGGAAAGGTCTTTATTAATCAATAAGTATATTAAACAAGATTAAAGAAGGAATGATTAATCTGTCAGGCTCTTGACTATTTGTTGTCAACCAGTGCTTGATTGGTTTATGACTTTTTTCTCTGTTTTTGGCAATGAACTTATTCAATACTACTGTCATAATGAACACATTTCCTGCTATCAAGGACCTGTCATTCCACAATTCTACAAAGATAAGCAGAGGTGATGCACTGATTCAGTTAAGGACCAGGTACCAGGGTTCTGCAAAAAGATGTAGCTCTACTTATTTATGTTGTTTCCCTAGCAGTCTATCTATACAAGAGCCCACAAAGAGGAAATGAACTTGGAAGAGCAGAAAGAGGGTTTGGAAACAAGCCACCTGTAACAAGAAGATCAAATTATGGTTTATCTTCGCTGTCGTTTAATAGTAAGGAAGGCTCCATGGAAGAGTTAAAGCTTAAATCTTTGCATATTTACTGTGTTAAGAGATGGAAGCATTTTGGAATAATTCCCTACCTAACTAGGGTTTGGAAAAAAAGGTCTGACAAAGAACAGCCTCAAGAGATTAATTACCAAATTCAGGACAATCATGTTGGTAACAGGCAGCGATTGACAACTTAAGTTATAAAAATACTTCTTATTAAACAACACTTGTTCAATGTTCAGTATTGTTTTGAATCCAATTTAATTTTCACTCTTCTCAGATTCAGCCTTTTGTATGCTTGTTCCACGGATTGACAGCATACATCTTAACAAAAAGAAGTAACAACCAAGACTAGCTAGCCTCAAAGCAGAAACGACTGCATGACAAGTAATAGAGGCCTTTTTTTATGATTTAGCATTAAAAAAAATCTGCTTCTTGATAAAATTCACCACTGTAATTCAGTTTATACATATTAAAAACAGGAACCTAAGGGCAGATATGGAAATCTTATTTTTAATGCAACTTACAATTCACTTATTCATTACTATAAAGTATTTTTGTGGATATAAGAAGGTTTAAGGAGGAAAAAAAAAAGATCAGAGTGAATAATAAAATGTCGCCTCTAGTCACACAAAATCAAGATACTACTATTTGCAACAGCAGTTTGTATAAACAAACCATTTACTAGCCTCACTTACAAAAAAGTTTCCTCATTAATTTGTTTTTACATGATTGTCCATTACAGTATCTTGGAATATTTACTGGGGAACATTAGGGGCCAGCTATTCTGAAAGAAGGCATACCACAACAGGAAAATTAATTTGAAATGATATTACAATTCCTGTACGTCAGTAATTAACATTCTTGGTCTCATCCTGACAGTGGATAAGAGAATGCAAAGGAAAACCATAAATTATCCTTAATATCAACAGATTTCTCTTCAGGCTACAGTGAAAAAATAATAGTAGAGATAGTAAAGAAGCTTGTGTTATAGCTCCCCTGCAGCAGAGGTTTTTATATATATATATTTATATATATTAAAAAGGCTTTTAAGTATACTTTATTTTATATATATATATATAGATACATATATTTGTTTGCAAAGCCTTTGGCTTTTACTGTATAAATTAAGTACACTGAAACGCCACAATTCCGTGTGGTTTAAGACCTTATTACCGCTGGGAGAAGAGAAAATTCACACTGCTGCAATGTGGTGTTTACCGATGCAAGTGTATTTTTTCAGACATATTTTTGATATTTTTCTGTGAAATTACTGTTTTGGCATAAGAACGAGCAACGAAGTACTAAGCAACACTTCTTGCAGTGGAAAAAGCAGGAAGAAAAGCAGAGGTGGCAGGACGCTAGTAGTGAGCTAAATTATTTGGATTTGTGAATTCTGGAATTCAGTTCTGTAACTAAATTAGTCTATAGCTATTTTAGAAGCATAATAAAATATTTCAAAATAAAAATACATGTATTCAGTATAGATCAGTAGCATATATGATCACTAATCTGTAAATTAGTGTAAATCATAAACCATTTACAATATATTACAGATGGTTTTGCAAATGAGTGTGTCAAAGTTTGAAGACCTCCCAGATTTCTTATTTCAGCCTTTTCCAATCTTCCTACTAGTATTTAGCTTTCAGTATACAAATAAATATTTCTAAATTTGAGTAATATTAATTAGAAAATTGATCAGCATACTGAAAATGAAAACTTTTTTGTCTGCCTCTTTTTTTTCGTTTTCAACTTTGCTAAATGTGATTCTCGTCTCGCACAATGCCGAACATTTCTGTGTTGGCTGATCACAACCCATCTGCATTATGTAACTGTCAAAAGCCTGTCTTGGCCTTGGATCATGTTGAAAGCAACTATTGTACAGAGGGGCACTTGCCATTTTTATGTAATTGTCCAGAGAATGTCCTAGTCCACATTTAAATGACTCTATGATACAAAATTTCTCCCAGCATTCAATCAGGCTTTTGTCTTGCTCTGAATAGATCCTATTAAAAAGCAGAAATGTATGAGTAGAGAGATACCCCACTGCCTGCTTCAACCCACTAGAAGCTGTAACACGCTTGTGAATAAACAATATATATACATATATAAAAAGGAAGTTAAAATGAAAAAGTTTGGTGCGAAAAATAACATTTATATTTGGATAGGCTAGGCTGGCGTGGCCAAGTCAGTACTGCAACTCCTATTCCTGAGAAAACCGCCATGTTTCTTTGATACCTTTATTGTTCCTCGTCCCTGAAATCTGGGTTGTTTGCTCTCTTATTATGGCCTTAAATAGGGCAGAGCAAGCTATGAACGTTCATTACTGTTTTGTAGTGTGGATGCTAGTAGAGGGTGTCTGGGTCACACAGACACTTTCAAACCGTGCTGAGGAGCCAGAGGAGCTGGGGAGCCAATTCTGCAGTTTAGGCAAGGTACTGCAGTACGCCCGACCTTGTAAGCCCTCCCTGAAGCACGGTAACGCAAAGGGTTTTTCTTCCATGGCCCTGTTAGCTCAGAAATTGCCACGCTCCTGACCACTGCGCAGTCTGGTAAAATGTGTGTAAAATCAACTCACTATCAGCGCTGGTCACAGTGTCTTCTGTCTCTATTCTTCGCAGTCAAGTCATATATTCGCATCACGTGTCCACCCATGATGCCGTAACTGGAAAGTTATCTGAACACTAAAAGAACACTATCTGTTCTCTCCCCAGTTCTCATTGTCATATTTATCAATTACATATACTATCAGATGAGAGACTGAAGAGTCGGACTACTCTGCACAATAATATAACTACAAAGGTGATTTTTTAATGCCAGCACCAGCTTCTCTTTTCTGCCAGTCACCAAGATCTGAAACTTTAGTAAGTAAGAATCAAAATTCAGCAGCCATATGCAGTAAAAGGCTTGGTAAACCGGTACTTACATGCCCATGCTTCTCTTTTCCAATAGCTTTTAAGTGATTTTTAATCAGTTATATAAATCAGGCTTTGAACTGTAACTGTAAGGCCTAGCAGCTGCTAGGCTAGCAATGAGCTAAAAAGGAGTTCAAAGTAACATGAAAGTTGCCAGGTATCTCCACCACGTTTCATAATGAATTAAAAGGTTCCTTTCATTCAAGTTACAGAATTCTGTATCACAGTTATCTGCGGCAAGTCACACAGCTTTAGTTTAACCAAGGGACAATCATGCTGTTTTGAGAATCAGCTTCACTTGTGGGATCTTTCGAAAGATCACATTGATGCAATTTGTAATCTCTATTTAGAAGAGAATTGCTACAGTTCATTCCTAAATTATTTTATTATAGGTATACTGACATTAAGGAAGTATAAAAAAACCAGATTATCTAGTTTGATTTTCCATCTATCACTGACCCTTAAATTATGTACTTGTCAGGTGAGAGAGAAAGTTTCAATGGTCTCCTCAGTGCGTTGCCTGGCATGAGGCGACTGCTCTGAACCCACGCCTTCGTCTCGGTAAAACACAGGCGTGCAACACCTTCTGAAGAGACTGTCCAAGCCGCGGCGAGACCCAGGGCAGCCAGCTCCTTCTGTTGCTGCTCACATTCCTCATCCTTTTTATTAGAGAATTATCCCTTGGCATTTTTATGATGACTTATACATTGACTGTAGTTTGTCAACTTCCTTTTTTTGGTGTGTCCACACTAGCTCTGTAAGTAGTAGTTCAATATTGGTCTTGTTAAAACTTCAAGAAGAGGTAAAATTGGCTTTTCATACACATATTCTTTGTTTAGCTATATAAACATCTTTCCCCAGCCCCCCAGGGTCCAGCATTACAATCATTCTAGGTCACTCTGTGTAACTGCCTTAGCCTCATCATTACTTAATGTTTTGTTGGCCTGTCTGTCATATGCAAGTTTTATCAGATACGGTATGATAATGAATTCAAAGTTATCAGGCACAGTGTTCAACAGAACAGAAATGAGTCCTGTTTTCTGCAGAACCCTTCTACAAATCCCATCCATCGGTGAAAATCTGGACATATTTACATAAATGTCACAAATGACAAAAATACGTATCTATATAAAAATACAAAATTTTATATATATTTTAAAAGTCTGCCAGCTCACTTCTCTTAAATCCCTCTAAGGTCTGAATCATGGATTAAGCATATTGTTGCACTTTCAATCTGAATGTCACAGAATACCTCGTCAAAAACCTTACAGGTTTTTTCATCAAAAAATTAAAAAGATTTATTTTTGGAAAATAAAATTCAGTAAAATGTTGATTGGAATTGATTTTATTCCTACCCTTTAATTCATAAGGAAGTGAATTGTGTATCTGTTTTCTGTTATTTTGACTCAGGCTGACCAGCCTACTATAGCAGAGGATATCTTGGCAGCACTATTTCAATGCTAATGTCATTTTTTTTTCCTAATATTTCTATGTGTATCATCTCATTGCTACTTTTTAATAGATAATACAATAACATCAGATCTGTTTTTGTAGGAACAGAAACTCGTTGTAGAAACCTACTGTTGATACGTTAATTGAACATACTACAGAATATCTCCAGAAATGAAAAAGTACAGTATAGCCCAAACTCATGCCAGGTTTGCCTAGCAAAAACAAGGGTTGTGATGGGCCAGGTTTGCCTAGCAAAAACAAGGGTTGTGATGGGACTTACTCTTACTTTGCTCCAATAGGCA
The DNA here is from genome assembly GCF_000699105.1 of Pygoscelis adeliae. Taxonomy (NCBI): domain Eukaryota; kingdom Metazoa; phylum Chordata; class Aves; order Sphenisciformes; family Spheniscidae; genus Pygoscelis; species Pygoscelis adeliae. The sequence goes on from NW_008825150.1 coordinate 3,895,729, forward strand.
AAGGAAGTGTAGATCAGTGAGGGAGAAGGCTTATTTAACCTGAAGGAAACCTACCAAATGGGTCAGTTTAAAGCTTATGAGAATGTTATAAGGTTTTTGTTGGTTTTTGTTTGTGGCTTGGTTTTTTGTTTGGTTGTTCTGTTTCGCTTTGTTTTTGTAAAAATGCAGTTTGTGGATTCCAAACTGTTTTGCTCACTACCTATCTGGTTTCAGTCTAAGACACAGTTCTGGGGGAAAACTGCCCCTTGCTTGCACGTCTGCTCTGAAGCTGGAGCAGGCTCCAGCCCACCCGTGGGAGACGGAGGGACTGCCCTGAGCCTCAGGAAGTGGAAACTCCTGAACTGCAGCTGTTCATTGACATAATAATTCTTATCCATCAGCAAAGGAGCTGCTGTGACGGTTGTGACGGTTTCTCAGCCGGCAAGTTTCAGTGAGCCCTGCAAGCCTCTGAGTTTTCCGGCGATAAGCAGCACTGCGAGCCCACCTGCCCAACAAGTGTCTGGCCGTAGTCTACCTGCCTCGCCACACCCGTGGAAAGTGCAGCTCCTGGGTCAGGCCGTAAAGCACACTGTCATGATGGCATTTAAACCATTGCCACATCTTCCTTTTTCCCAAGGCTTTCTGTCCTGCAGATAACGACCCGCTCTGTGTGCCAGCACCTTACCTGCTCGTACCTCCATTCGTGATCAGCTCCCGGTTACTGTATCTGCACTGTACCACTGCTCCAGCTGGAGCTCACTGCTTGTCTGGACTTCACAGCTTGCCTCTGACTTCTCTGACCTTAGCTGTAATACTTTGCCTTCTTTAGAGTGCCCTAGATCTTTTTCTGATCATAATTCTTGTTTGCAACTTGGTCCTACTAATTTAGGGGATAGTTTGACTTCTGACTCCCTTGTCTCTAATTCCATTTTCAGCTTTTTTAACCAGCGAAGTACCTTGTGGACCACTTCGCACTGCTGACCTGGATTGTCTGACCTTGGACTGAGCTTCTGTCAAAGCTCTAATCGTTAGGGCAATGGTCATTCTGCACACAGCTTTAGCATTCTGCAGTAACAAACAGTACTCAGCCTTTCCTGTTTAAATTCCCGATAGCTCTTTCTCATTTAAAAACATTTCCTGTTTTTGTTCCCTTAGACAGTTTTATCAATACATAGTTTTCTTAATCTGGGTTCTTCAAATTCTTGCAGCACAGGCTCACAACTTAGTTTTATAGTTCTGCTTCAGTTAGGGAAATATCTGGATCTTCCAAATGCCTCTCATGAGAGAAGCTGAAAACAGCATCTACTTTCTTGGGAATAAAGCCTAGATATGCTAGCCAAAACTCAACACGATGGAATAAACTGCATAGAATTGTCTGCCAGATTACTCAATCAGGTGAACTCGTGACACAGACAAGGAAGAATTATTTTTGCATACTGGAGAGGAGAATAAATCATTTTGTTAAGCAAGGTTTTTATTTCTGGATTCTTCTACCGCTTTCTTCAACACTGTGGAATCCAAAGTTACAACCAAGTCTTACAGATATTGATGACAGTGTTCTTCTTTCATTACAGTGGATCTAGGATTTGGTATTAATGATGTTGACAGTATTTAGCTAATATATATTATTTCTATTGCTAACCATAACAATTTTAACACAAAATATTACTGAAAATATTTTCTTGTTGTTTTACAAATAGATTTTATGCCTGTTTCAACATTGCATTTTTATAAAGAACATTGTTTGTGTTACTTGATTTTATTCTGTTAACACAATTCATTCTACAAACTTTATTCAAGAAAAAAAAAATCTTCTGTCAGAATCCTTCTCTGGTACATGTGATTTTTTTTTTTTTTGTGAGATTTAAACAGATCAACAGAATACTCCAAGGCAAAACTTCTTAGCTTTCAAAGGGAAGATTATATTCAAAATGTAATTTATAATACCAGGCACCATGAGACATAATGTATTATTCAGCTAAACACCATAATGGTATTCAATTCACAATGAAAATTAAAAATTAGTAACTTCGCAACCATTGATTTTCTGTATTCTGCACAGATATTGAGAAAAGTGAACTAGTCTGCTTGAAAAAAAGTAGCAGCCCATTATTACTACAAGCTTTAAGGACATTGAACATGTAAATAAACAACAGAATGAATAATATTACCCAGGCAACTTGGACTAATTTGATATTTATATAAAAGTGAAGCAAATGCCAAGGCGAACAAAGGAGCACTGACATATAACCAGCTACGGGCTGGGTTTACTTGTTCCTGTTCGGAAGATGAAGGAAGAAGCATCAGAAACCGCTATTTCCTGTAATGAGGCTAATGTCTGTTTTGCACTGAGTAATTATTCATTTCATATAAATCAACAAAACACAACCCGTCTTGCCACCGCATTAGAGAATATCCTGTATATTTATCTGCATCTCTGTGACGACAGGAAGTGTTCTGCTTTTTTCAGGCAATTGAAGGAGAAACATAAATGAGAAAATTACTCAGTCCACAGAAACATAAAATTTTGAATGGAGGTGGAAATTAACTTAGATGTTACGATTTCAAGGCCTAAACGGTATCTTTCCTCTCAAATAGTTTAGGATCAGATTTTAGACAAAAAGTTGTAATTACTTTCTTCATTTACCCAGTAAAAACAATGTTTTTGCAACACAGTACGTGTCAGCGTAATCTGTCTAACTACGTAAGACTTAATTTTGAAAGATGCTGAGCACCCTGGCTGTAGATCAGGAATGCACTTAAACACGTGTATAACTTGAAGCACTTGAGCAGTTCCAAAAGAGAAATGCTGGCTGTACTGAAGTACAGTAACGGTAAAGTAATAGTAATGGTAACATTTCCACTGACTTCAATATAGCCAGGATTTGAACCATGAACTTTGTTGCTACTAATAAACTGCTTAAAACTAATTTTTTTTTTCAGTAGAGGTAATATCTTTTATTTAGATCCACCTGTGTAGCTAGGACAAGCTTTAGGGCACATAAGCCCTTCAGAAGCAGCAGAGTTCAAAGCTAAGTACAAGCTAAGAGTAAAAGCAAGCATAGATGTAAATATAACTGAATTGAATCTGAGACCTTGTGTGACTGAGAATGGACAGGAACATTCTGAAGATTCAGCATACATGTAAACGTAAACCATGGCAAAGGCCTTCCTCCAGACCTGCTTGATGTTGCTGCTCAGTAATATTACTAAAAGGAGTTAGGCAGTTTTATTGCTTTGTTCCTCCTCTGCCTCTTGTAATCAAGAGAATCCTGTAGAGTGACAGTAATAGAATCCCAAGGTCTAGTATTAGACTTGATGTCATCATGCCTGGGGAAGAGAAGGACAAACCCACTTTGATATATATTTCAAAGTTATTTTACTTGGTATTACTGTTCAGTACTCACAGTTATGCGACATTCTCAAATGGAAAGACTGCTGCCATAACCCACACATAAATGTTTGCAAAAATAAAAAGGACCACTTATGAAGAAATTATTTTTCATTTACATGTAATGTTCCAGAATATCTTGTGTAGTATAACATCTTACATAGTTGTTTCACTCACTATACTTTTACAGATCTTGAATAAAGATGTTGATCTTAAATTCATTTAAAAAGACACCAACTTATGATGACCTAGCATTGCAAGAGTAAACATTATACTAAGGGATATTTTTGCATAAACACTGATGTTTACTTCCTACAATTCAAAATTGAAACAGTCACAACAAAAAAGATTTACTAAAGCTTAACACAAATAGAATGATATCCACCCTATAATTTTTGCGGACAACGACACATGAATATACATATTCATGTATCTAATTTTTACCCACATGCAATAACATTTATAAACACAACACTCAGTGGTTCACAGTGCTGTTTCATACTTACTGTGAAAGAATTTAAATTTATCCATACCTACAAAGGAACAAAGAATAACACAACTGCCCAGACCACATCCCAGAGAGGCACGTATTTCATAATATTACATGTTTACCTGATTTTTTGTGGTTTATTTTACATACAATTTGTTTCCACTATGAGAATACTAAAGGCATAATGTTCTGAAGTTCTAGAGAATTTTGTGCTGGCCTCTTAGCACTGTGGAAACAAATGTGTATCTGTGTGTGTGTGTGTCTCTCTCTCTCTCTTACAAATTAATATCATCTTTATTAATAGCATGCTCAGTTTTTCAATGTGTTGTTCTTTTGTTTATTTATACTATGAAGTCCATATCATGATTAGTTCATTTGCAGCTCAGGGTTAGAACGGACCGTAGATTATGCAGGTTTTTTTGCCATAACTACTCAGAATTAAATCTAAGAAGATAATATTTCAAAAACATGCAGACTGAACAAAAAGAAATCCACCTTGCTGAACATTTGCTCCAGGCTCTATCATATTCTAGCAGAGGACTTACCTACAGTGTTTTGAACGTTGAAATCATCAACTTACAGAGTCGCACAACTTGTTGGAAACCTGATCTTTTGGAAAGGTTAACATAATATGAATTAAATGTCAAATTCCCCTCTGCCTCATTGCTGAGCCTTCTCCTAGCAAAATACATGCAGTCCACCTTCAAGGACCTCTGGATTACACTGTGTGCATACAGCTGATTCTCCTCCCACATTAGTGTAATTAGCACTGCCTTCATTAAAATTAACAGAATCCTCACTGTGTATTTCAGGGCAGCAGTGAGTACTAGGTTGTGCATAGCGCTCTCTGACCTACATGACATACATCTCCTCTCCTTCCCAACAGCACCATCCTTGCACAACATACACCTTGCAATCTCCCAAGGCACTGACAATAATTGCTTGCGTCCGTATGAACAAGCAGTATTGGTGTTAGCAAGCTACCAAGCTACAGCTTAATCAATTCAGTACTGTTCAGCTACAGCGTTAGGAAATTTTAAAATTGAACTTGCTTTGTGGTTCCAAGAAAAATTTCATTTTGAATTAAACATACAAAACATACATAAACATACAAAAATCTCTTACTTAGAAAGGCCCTTCACAGAGGTATTGCATGTGACATCTGAAGTCTGCCCTGTCATTGGTGACATTGCTGATCAAGGACATTATCATAGCTAATTAACATCTAAAGTATCCACTATCTATTAATTAATCACACTAACATGAGAGGAGAATCCGCTGCGTGTATGCATACAGTGTAATCCAGAGGTCCTTGAAGGTGGATTGCATGTATTTTCCCACTCAGCAGTGGGGCAGAGGAGCATTTGATGTTTAATTCATACAGTGGATTTGTATTTGCTAACTACCTTTGATGTCTGTTTTACCATTTGTTCATCTGTTTAAATTTCAAATAGTGTAATACAGCTTCTTACCATTGGTAATGGTTTAGATATGGTGCCACATGGGACCATGGCATCACGTGGGAGGTCCCTAGTTTAATCTGGAAAAAAACGGGGGTTACTAGAAATGTAAAAAAGCCAAGAAGTTGGCTAAAGGCAAAACTGCAATATACACAGTTTAAAAGTGAAGCAGTAGTATGGAAGAAGACACCTTGCACTGAATCTTGGTAACATTTTGTTTTCTTAGCACAAAAATAAATAAAAATTGAGTTCTAATTACACATATAATTACACACTTTATTCAGAAACTATTTTACCTTGGTCTATTCACTTTTCCAAAGATAGAAATTGAAATTCTTTCCCACTATTCTCTGTTTCTTTCACAACAATCATATTCAATTTCTCATATGTGATCTTGTGTACTGTGTCTAGTTAAAGATGAGAGCAAGTAATGTGGCTGAATCAGATGATTTAAATTAAAATCTGGAAAACAGCAGAATAGAAAGGTGAAGGCTGATCATTATCCCCACACAACACTGTATATTTCACACCAAACAAAAGAAATTTTATCTATTAAGCCAATGCAACAGCAGCTAAAGATAATCTTACAGAAAAACAAGCCCAAGAGCAGGTGATGGGGACTCAAAAGGAGGTCATACCAAACAACAGCTATTTGTTGTTAAAGAAAGCAAAACAACAAAGTCCCTTGAAATAATCCTCTCTCAGGAATGAGTCCACAAAACACACACACAGCTTCTGAGCAATCTCCCAACTTGTCAGATGAAGGTAAAAGCTGTATAATTCTAACTATAGGGATGAAATACACTCTCTCATGTAACCATACTGCTGTGAAGCAACTCTGATCAATGCGTTAGAGCAAACACATTCCTGACATTTTGGAATAAAACTGATAGATGGTGTACTGCCCAAATACAGACTATATTTAACTATTTAACTATAGTTTCTTTTACTACGCAGTAGAATATTTTAGATTATAAGAAAATACTTTAAGACACCAGAAGTGAACCTCTGCCACCATGTACAGATCTATACTAGCTCCGGATGTAGATTCAGGCCTCCACTGCTCTACAACTTAACAGCATGTAAGACATTATTTGTTGTAAAGCACTGCACTGACAAACTTTGTGCTGAATATTGGGAGTTTCTTGGCCACAATAGTTAGCACAATTGTCCTTCAGCTTTCTTGAGCACTGTAAAAAGAGTATGCATTATTCCATGATCCTGAGAGCTTCTATCGATGCGAAGTAACTCTAGAACATAATAATTTATCACCTGGGCCATTATTCCAAAAGTAGAACTAAACAACTGACATTGGTGAACACAGCTGGAAAGATCTTTTATTATTTCAAAGGAGACTGCACAGGGAAACAATATTGGTGAATCATATGTAACCTCTACCGAGTATTTCTTCTGCTCCTGTAAAATTAAAAATCAATACAAATTGCCTGCAAATTTCAACACAAGTAACATACATGTCAGAAAGAACACACGCAAGCAGATCTTCAGGAGTAGCCCTGGTTTTGGTAATGTTGTCCATGTACAAAAAGGTACACCTTATCCACAGGATTGCAAGAAGAAAAAGGTAGTAGAAAAGTCTCTAATTATGAAATAAAGTGTTTTTAAGATAAATAGGACTAAAAAGAGAATTAAATCTGTTTATATTTAAGGCTAGCTCAACGTGTAAAAAAGCAGATACTATACAGTTCTGTTTTCCTGCTACAGGGTGATAAAAGGAAAAGGAACTCGGGCCTATTTCACCCTTTATACCTATGGGTGTAGTGACAGGGTTAAAAGGGCAAGAAGGGCAAAGGCAGAACCGTAGCAGACACTCTTAGTCGAAAGTATAAAAATGTGTGCGCTAGACGCATGATTAAATGAAATGAAATCCATGCAAAGTTGGAGTGTCCTACTTGTAGTATCTCCATCCTTATAACATCTACCTCTCATTATCACATATTTCCATCTACCATAATCTCTGCTTACTACTTTATCCCTTAATCTGCACACTTTCACTTGCCAATATCCAAACCATGTGTTATCTCAGAAATCATTCTTTATCCTTTATTTCCAAACCAGAAAAGTATCCCTAAGCTTATTAATTTTCCTCTCCCCTAACTCCGTTCTTTCCTGAGCAGCAGTCTACATCACGACCTCTGCCACTTTGTCACAGGAGACGCCAGGAACCCTAAAACAAGACTAGCTTCCCATACGTGAGCTGAATTGTTTTGTAAAAAATCTTATCCCATGGTACCAGTGTGGAAGTCTGCATAAGAGAACACAAAACATGAACCACTCAGGAGGGCAAATGGCTGGTGGCAGAGAAGCAAGGCACACCTCTCAGCTGCCCAGCCATTCTCCACAGCGGTAGCACGAGGATGGCCAAATAAAATGTCTCAGAGGTCTTATGAAGTGTTAAGAGTTAATGTTGTTTGGGGTTTCTTTAAAAAAGGATTTTATACCATACTTTGCTAGGGTTGAGTGCATGCTTACCAAGCAGAAAATGTTAAAATTATTTAGTCACAGTTTAATTGAGCATTATCTACTTCATTTTACATCATTACTTATGGTTTACTCAGCGTCAGCATTCCAAGACTCCTATAAAGAAGAAAATCCAACACATCCAATAAAAATTGAACATTTGATAAACTTTTCCATTGCGATTAAGTACTACAGGAAAAAGAAAATTAATTTACCAAGTATAGTAATAGCTGAATCTGACTTAAAGTCTTTGTACTCTAATGCCAAAACACCTCCTATACTGTAAAGTTCTGCACTTTTTGAGCTCATTCTGGGGGCAGAAGTTCTTGAGATCTTATAGAAACAAAAAATCCTAAGGACTCACTGGGGAAGATGAACCTTAATTGAACAGATTTGCCTTGTAGACCCTTGCGTCTTATGAAACTTTTTCTGAGATTCATAGTTTTATGTCATGTGCAGGCTGTTTATTTAAGGAATTCTGTGAAATCTACTTTGTTTCAAACCGACCGGGCTCACAAGTTGGGAGGGGGGGAGTGGTGTATACAAAGTCACACAGCACCTCAGCTGATCCTGCTTTGAGCAGGAGGTTGGACCAGATGATCTCCTCTGCTCACTTCCAACCCGAATTTTTCTGTGATCCTATTATAAGGTAATAGGATCTTTCTTTTGCAATCCGAACAGCTCAACATGTGCGTGGTGGGGAAACAGTTGGAGACATTGCATGCAGTTTTCTTAGGGTTTTTATATTAAAGAACAAAACAAGCAACAAAACAACCCATCGATAGGATGTGGATATGCGGACAGTCCTACACTTGAGCTCCGAGAAAGTACACCAAGCACGTGAAGAGAAAGTTGACCGACTACTTTTCATCCGCGGGGTGGGACCGTTTCGCCCGGCCTTCTTCTCGTGGGGGAGGAAATACTGCTGCCCGGCGAGTCTCGGGGGGCAGAAAGCTCCGCTGCTGCCCCAGGCCTGCCCCAGCCTCCTCCCGGCCTCGCCCTCCTGAGAGGACGATCGCCCCGCAGCCCACAAGCACCCAGCGCCGGGGCTGGGCGCTGGACCCCGAGGCCCTTTGACGGATCTCGGCAGCGAAGCGGCGGGAGGCGAGCACAAGGCAGGCGGGGACGCCGGTA
>NW_008825150.1:3905726-3911338 GCF_000699105.1 Pygoscelis adeliae
GAGGGCGGGGCAGGTGCCCGCCGAGCCACCTTGCAGCTAATGTGGCACCCGAGGACGGCTGAGGAGAGGGCCCCACTTCTCGGGCTTGGAGGGCGGTTGGGCGGTGGGATGCCTTCCTCAGATAACGTGGCGGAGGGAGCGCTGCTCTGCCGTAGTGGGGTATGTGCTTATGGCCCCTCAGAAGTTTTCGGGGTAAGGGGAGGCACAGCAGCCTGTTAACGCAGGTGGGCGCCTCCGCTTCTTTCGGGGTTAGAGGCAGGGCCGTTCTGGGGAAGCGGCACGGCGTGGTTTGTCCGGGGCCGTTGTTAAGAGCGGGCCCTAACTTCCATATGAAGGGGGTAACATCTCAAACTTTTGACGTGGATTCTGTGTACCTCTGCTCAGAGGAAAGAAATTTTAGGTTGGAGGATGTTTGCTCTTAATGTTTCTTGTAGACCCGAACACCTCCTGAACTGTTGCTGTAAGAATAAAGCACAGAAAGCATCGAAGGACCACAAGGCAAAGCACTGTTTAACTTTTTGCATTGTTTTATTTTTGTGGAAGTTGCTTACGTCGTTGAAATCTTACAACGGGAAGTACAACCTTGATGGGAGTTCTAAATGTATAATACAGTGACTCACATAATGTGCTATCATGTGTTCTTGAGTTTTGCTCACAAGTACTTGAAGCTAGCTTTTTTGTATATCTTAAGTGATATGCTTGTGTGTAAAGATAAGTAAATCAAGATTATTTTTAAAAATTACTGTACAAGAAAAAAGGAAGTGAGGGTTTTAGTTAGAAATAACCTTTGTGCAGGACTAAAACTACTGTACAACTTGTGGACAGCTGAATGCTGCAACATTTGTATTGTATTCATGTTGTAGGGAGTTTTGCAGTATATGCTGTATAGCTAAACCAGGCTGGATCCTTCTAATCCGGAGTTAAAAAGCTGTTGAGTTGCAGCTTTCCTTGTGCTGCTGTTCCCCTCCCAGAGCTACAGTTTAAAGCAAACTTTTTAAACGACTGACCAATTTCTCGCTCCTCTCGACATTGATTTTGCTAGATTGCTCATCTACAGTGCTCTATTCACTACAAACGTTGTATTAGACAGACCTCTTCAATAACTTCGTTCTGTTGCTAAATTCTAAAATAGCTCCAGAAAGGTACAGGAAACTGAAACACTTTCATGTGTAGATGAAGAGATGAAACAAACCTAGTATGGGAAAAGCAAATGTCCTAAAATGTGTTTCTAGATATAAAATTTCACTTGTAAGAGAAATAGTTAAAGCTTTTCTTTTTGGTTTGTTTTCCAGAAAGTGTTAGGCTTTTGGTTGGTACTGTGCCTAGTCCTGTACACCTTTGGAATCCTCAGATTGTTGCATGGAAAGGTTATCCTGTATGTGATCAATAGAGATGCTGCAGAAGATGTTACCATCTTTTTCAAAAGTGGCGAAGTAATGCTTTATGTGTCTTCTGGCAAGGCATTTAAAATGATTTTTGAGTATTTTGCTGTTCTATATGGAACTTTTAGTACATGTAGTTTGGTAGTTGTCTTCATATCTTTCATCATGTTCTTTGGATACGGATAAAGTCCACATCTATAGAAAGACACTTTAAACTTGAGATTGAATTTTGTCACTATTTTCAGTTGTTTAATGCTCTTATGTATGAAGTCTTATGTTATGAGCTTTTATTTTTAAATTTTATAAATTCTGTGTTTCTAATACAGGAAAGCTTTTGAGGAAAGCATGTTTTTCTGCTGGAATCTCATGAAATCTTAGGATATGGAACAAATGCTCAAATACATGTGTTTTCTCGTAGTGTTCTGAGCAGTAGCTCAGTTGGTTTAGTATTTCCTCTGCCCCTGTTAAAAAGAGGTGTGAAAACTAGCAGCATAACTTCTTTCAGGACCAGTGTTTGAATCATTATTTAAACAAAAATTAGCTAAATGTTTACTGAACTCAGAATGAGGTCTTTGATATACACCCATGGATGCATTTGTGTATTTCACATGTCTTGGAATGAAAATTTTTCTGTTACTTTTCCTTGCAACTGTGTCAGATGTCTTAAATGTTATGTGAATGCTTTATCTGATGGCAAAACTATTTAAAGTTAACTTCCACTAGAGTCACTTTCTTCTCATCGCTCACTTCCCCAATTGCTTGTTCAGCCCATATGTCATAGTTTATCATCTACTCGGTTGTACTCCTACATCTATTTATGGGCTTGTTCTGTTAAAAAGATACTGAAAAAAAAGGAAATGTACAAATTGTGGTCTGCTGCCAGGAAAATACAATGTGAGAGAGGCATCTAAAATACCTTGCTTATGTAGAAAAAGAGCATGTAGCTGTATACCTGTTGACCCAATAAGACAGATTTATTCCAGCATCTATAAAAACTGTATTTTTGTGTGATGATTAGAGAATCCTACTGAAGCTTGAGCTAGAACGCTCAGTTGAGGGAAGATGTGTTTATAAAATCAGTCTATTTCTAGCCTTTAAATTTAATTTATGCCATTATATGCTTTTCTAAAGGTTTTTCTAAAACAGGAAATTGCAGTGATTTAATTAAGAGATAGATGTGACATTGCTGTACCTAAACCATGACTTTGTGAACAATATCACTGGTCCATGTTAGATTTATATTTTGTTGTCCTGTCTCTAGGAAGAAGAAGACATATTTAAGCTGTGCCTGGATTATTTAACTACTTTCGTCACATTTGTAAAGTGGTGCATCATTTTGTACAAATTTGACTGCAGGTCATTTGGAATAAAAATACTGGATTCTGAACATTATCCATGTTTAACGATATTTTAACCTTGTAATTCTATGCACTTCAATGTGCTATCCCAGCAGCAGGAGAACCTTTTCTGGAAAATTTCTGAAAGCCATTCTCATTATTAGAAGTAAGCTGAATTTGAGCATATAGTTTGTTAGCCAGATGGAAAGTGCTTGTTCGTACGTGGAATTTGGTGATTTCATTTTTTAAAATCATCAAATAAACGAGCTTCTTTCATTTAAAATTATTTTCAATGTGTGTGACAATAAATTCTTAAATTTCATGGGAAGTCAACAAAAAATACAAGTGCAGTCTAGTATGTTGTTCAACACTAAAAATTCAACATACAAAAGTACTTTTCCTTAAGCACTTTAATATTTCTGTCAAGTTGACAGTTCCTAAACTTCTGTTTCCTAATTGTTTGAAGTAATATTTTGTTTTATTGTATTTTGTGTTGTTGTTATTTCTTACAGGTAAGCTCATATACTTGGTATGAGCAAGATTTTTTGAAAAGCAATGTATATTTTGGCTGGCTTCCAAGTAGAGGAAGCGGTAGACCCAAGTTGTTTTACTCTTCCATGGTTCCTCATCTTAACTTTTAGTGTTCAACAAATAAAAATTCCAGTGATGCTTGCGGAATGAATGTAATTCCACTCATGTTGGGAGATGGCAGTTCTGTGTGACCGATCTGTGTGCTGCATTAATATACATGTGATCCAGATCAGGTGTGGATTTGCAAGTACGTTTCCGTTGAATTGGCTAAAGCACATAAGACTGAATTTATGCCAACTGCAGGAGAACAGGCAGTACCTCATTTAGTAGAAAGCCTTCTGGTATGAGGTTAACTCATCAGGTTTTATGAATACATTCAAACTGGCAGCATGAGTTTATAGGATTAGCGCTTTGTCTTGTGGATTATCACATTCTTCACCTAATATAGCAAATTCAGTGTTCAGGTTCTTAGTATCTTGAATGAAAAAGGCAATAGATACGTCTTAAATATTCTTTAGGAGGGGATCCTGGGATCCAGGAGGTCACAGACCATATATTTGACGGCTGTAATTATCTATCTTCTTTCTGGATAATCATGTTTGCAGATTTAAGTTCAATGGATACCTTTATACTCATGACCACCAGAGCCACTTTTCCATTCCTGAATAGATGCTTGTGATTTGTACTGGAACATTGGCATGTCGCGTTCTTAGATACCTGTTTTTTAACTTAAGAGAGAGTACTGCTCTTAATCTTTTTCATTGCAGTTCTTCCCATTCCTTAAGGCAGTAACTAGAACAATTCTATTCAGTTGTTCTTCTAAATCTTCACATCTCAGGCATCTTTTTCTGGCTGCTTTTCTTTTGTTACAGACCCGCATCTTTCTGTCTGCTCAGTCAACTAACTCCCACTGCATACTCATCTTTTCAATGGCATGATCCTCACATTCCTTGGCAATACCTGCCTTCTTCCAGACCTGACTGCACATTGGACTAAAAAACTATATAGATGCTGTTTGTACTGTTACTTCTCTTGCCTTTCTTGCAGAGTATTCTTTCTCCACGCTTGCAGACAAAAAAGACTTTAGAAGTCTGAACCTACGGGAGCTCTCAAAAAAGCCTTATTCTCACAAACAAGTACTGCACATTTCAGAGATGTTGACCTCCTCTTTTTAAGTTATGTCAGCCTAGTCTAAAACATTTCTGACAAAGTATTTCCTGTCTCACCTTCAGAGACAACTATCTATAGATATTTACAAAGTTCACCTCTTATTTAAAAGCTGTTTTGTGATACCTAAAAGAAGTGATTAATGTTTGGGGGTTTTTTTTGCTTGTTAGTCTTGTCTGTCTGCCCCCCCCTCCGACTTTCTGCCTGTCTGCTTAGATTTAGCAGGAGCTCTGAACTAGGAGCTCTCTTGCATTTTAATATGGTACAGTTGGACTCTGGCAGTCAGGATGTTATTTATGTAGACTTTTATATCTGACTTTGTAGTTAAGTCAATGAAATCCTCAAGCCTTTGTACTAAATATAACAACAATTTCAAAGAACAAAGTCAAAATTACTAGATTCCCATAGTGTAATAATCGCCTTCACTTTTGTGAAAGGAGGCTCATGGATGTACAGAAAACACAGCCATTCAGTTATGGTTGTGTTTCATTAATTGCAGTTTGGGTTCTTTTATGCTTGTCTCTTTCTATTTGAATGTTGGTGTAAGAATTTACAACGTCATAGTATTGGTCTTTAATGTGTGTATAGACTTCTTCACTACAATACAAATTATCTTTAGTGACTTAGGTCATCTGTTGCATTATCATTTTAAATCTTAATTTTGGAAGCTTCTTTATAAAATCACCATTTATGATTGTATCATGATTTTAATTCTTTAATGTTCTTAGGAAAAAAAATTACTTCAGTACATCTTGTTTTAAAAAGGGCTAAAGAGAAACTGTACATTTAGTACAATGACATGATATCAGTAATGGCAACTTTGCTTTTTTGTCTCTTGATTTAAAAAGTGTAGTTATGGGTGTATAACAATTACTTTAACTTATCTTTTGCATCAGGCATTAAGGGTCTTTTTTGTAATTTATTTTAATAGTTAGAAAACATTTTAAGTTTAAAAAATTATTTTCCTTCAAGTTGTCTTTTAAAAACAGTGTAATCCTCCCGCCCCACCCCCGAATTAGAGACCAAAAAAGCTCTGGTAAGGTACTTTTTGGTAAGCCGTTCACTCCCAGCATCAGTGGTGCCTCGAGACTACACATAAGTTCTGTAATACACTGACTTAATTAGTTTCTTCCTACTTTTTCTGGCAGCACAGTTTATTGTATCATTGTATCGCTGATATTACAAAGCCACCCAG
>NW_008825150.1:3911396-3944123 GCF_000699105.1 Pygoscelis adeliae
CAGGCTGCCCAGGGAAGTGGTTGAGTCACCATCCCTGGAAGTATTTAAAAGACGGGTAGATGAGGCGCTTAGGGACATGGTTTAGTGGGCATGGTGTTGTTGGGTTGATGGTTGGACTCGATGATCTTGGAGGTCTCTTCCAACCTTTAATGATTCTATGATTCTATTGTGCTGATATTACAGTTTACTTCAGTCCTATAGATTATATTACTGAGATGATCGTGTATTTAAGCTAACTTCCTTTTGTGAGGTTATTTTTAGCTCACTTTAGTTCTGAAGTTTACAGTATAGCTCCTTGCATAGCTGTGTTGGCACAACTTGAACTTGGGCTTTGTGCTATGGAGAGTTAGGCTGTGCTGATTTATGTAATCATATCGCCAAAGTGGCTTGTTCTTTTGCTGCCGCATTTTACCCTTTAGTTGTTTTGGTCCTCTGAGAAGGAAGGATTGTGTAGTCGGCACATCCTAAAGTCTGGCTAAATATTTTGAAACCAAGCCATGAGTCCAACTTAAGAGAGCATGAAATTCTGAAGTCAGTTTTGCTGATGAGCTTGATGGATGTCTGCAGTGTTCCCTGTAATATGCTATCTGGCAAATGTCAAGGTGGAAAACTGGAAGTAGAAAAGAGATGCTTAAGATATTCTGTTAAGTGTGAAGTTTTTCTGCCATGGAAATGCCGAAATAAAAATCTGAACTGACTTGATAATTAGCTATTAAAAGTTTTTTTCCAAGATGTGTATAGGAGAACCTGTATTGATGAAAACTTCCTATTCTGAGGTTGAGTCTTAGTCATTGTCCAGCTTTACTGAGGTCAGCTGTTCTATTTATTGCCTTTGTTTGCTCAGTGTCCTACTGTTATCTCAGGTTTTGTGTAAATTACTGTTTTGTTATTCTGTAAATGGAACTTAGTTGGCTTTACCTAAGAGAGTCTGTATCCAAAAAGTATTTAAGTTGGTAAGGTATATAGAGAGCAGTTGGAAAAATCAGAACTTTGAACTTGTGAGAGCAAGAAGTTTTGAGTGCACTATTCAGAAAAAATGCAGTTTTTCAAGTGGCTCAACTTAGTGACATTTCTGAGTGGAAGGATAATTAAGATACTGAAATTTATTAGACGATTAAGACAAAAATAAACTTTTTGCTGAGACACTTGTGTACTGGGAATGTATGCTTTTACAATAAAAGATTTGAACTCATGATGGAATTATATGATATCATAGACTAATTATCCATGTTTGTGACTGCTCATAACCCTTTTACAGTGTAGCTGTAAGAAGTGTTAAGAATTGGGGATTTGGAAGATATTTCCCATCATCATAGCTTTGCCCTTGGAATTTGCAAAGCTGTGGAGCCAGCTTCAAAATCTCTGGAATTATCTATAGCTTGAATATGTAACAGGAGGTAAAGTATCACGTATCTGTTTACGCTGTCCCAGCAAAATGGTCTAAAAATCACCTCGTGTAACAGATACCCATATGCATTGTTCCTTGATTTGAAAGTATGTTATCTGTTTAGGTCAAATTTTGACTTTCTGTTTCATTTTGGTTTGACTGATGACTAGCCCCTTCCTTGAAAACATTATATATTTCTGTGTAATTTTTTAAAAATTCTCTTGATATCATTCTTTCAGGATCTCAACTGATGGGGGTAGTTGACATAGAACATTTAAGAACCAGTTCTTTAAATAAGAGATTTGTTGTTAAACATATGATAGGCAAATAACTTGCTTTCTTTTCCTGGCTTTGGTAATTGAAGGGTCATTGAAGCTCTGAATAACACAATTTCTTATATGTTTAGGTGTCAACTTAATAAATCAAGTAGCAGTGTTGATGTATATCTATATGTTTATATGGGTGCTATGTATTTATATTGAGATGTATGTAAACTGCAATATTATATGTACCTACATGAAATGATATTGAAATTAGAAAATACTTTTTGTAAAGCTACTTATTTAAAGAAATCAACACCATTTGAATATACAGTGCTTCAATTTATGAAATAAACTGTACCTCACTACTTTTTCATATATGCTTTTTAGAAATGTAGTATTGCATTTGAAGTGCGTAATATACTTAGCAAAGGTACCTGATTAAATCTTTAGTGAAATATAACAGTATCTAGGCAACCAGAACGGACAGGAAGTCTTTACAATCATTGCTTTAAACAGATTGCTTTTAAAGAAGAAATCAATATACTGTAATGAAAATTCCTGTTGAAGCTGTGAAGCAGGTTTATAATTCTTAATGTCTTCCAGAATTTAATATGGTCTGTTTCTTGAAATGAAAATACTGTTGGAATCAAATGGCTACCTGTATCCCATCTTCCCTTTGCAAAGTTGATAAAATAATTTCTTGCATACAACTATATGTTGGTTTATTTACATGGATCAAGCTGCTGTTGTTGTTTGGCTCATAATATGAGTTGTTACCCATCACGATCATAAGGACGTTCTGAACCTCTGAGGTTTTTTTAATAGTTTCCAGTAAAACTTGAGGTTCTTGCCTACTTTCTAAATCCATATTGGAATGCTGGAAATAAGCAGTGCGTGTTGTCTAATAAGCAGTTGAGCCATTCTGGAAGCTCTGTGTTGCTAAAAAGGAGAGAGCACTCTTGCAGCATCTGTCTGAATGGTTTTGTCCTCTCCCTGGCACTTTTAAATGCTTAATTCAGTTTTGTGCTGGTTTAAATAGCCAAACTGGCTGTCCTGTTTGGACTTAGTCTGCTGCTAGAGTGGTCAATTTAACTGGTATTTCATAATGGTCTGGTGAGGACCTGAATAAAAGCATGATGAGGAGCAGAAATATATGCCTTATGTAAATGGAGTACTGGAAATGCATAGCAGCGGGTAGAGGGGAAAATGAGTGCAGAATGGGATTCTTTCAATTTCTGCATTTCTGTGACACAGTTTACTGTAGAATCGGTTAGGAATAATGTGAAATTGTGTTCACCTGTGAGATCCAGTTGATAGACATGTTAAACTACTGAAAATCCACTTATTTTAAAACCTCATTGCTGGAATAGGAGATAGTGCTGGTCTTTCTCAAGGAATGTGTTGATTAGGGCACTTGATCAGAAAGTGGAGGTAGGAGTTTGTTTTCGTTCCAAGTCCAAGGAGTCTCAGACCTATGTTTCTTTATGCTATTCTAACTTACAGGTTGTAGGCTTGACTAGGAAGAATCCTCTTCTACCTAGCATTTCGTGAAGAATGCAAGATGGTAGTGGAGAAGAAGCGTAACTACCAGTTCAGTGTCCAAACAGTGGAGAGGAGAATGGAGACATTAGCCTCCAGTTAAAACAGTAAAGTTGTACTAATATAAACGGAACACAATGTGAATGTAGTATTGGAATGCAATTTTAAAAGTTGGTATGACTGGAGATAAATGTCTTGCAATAACAAAATTGGGAGTAAACAAAACAATTGTCTTGAGTATTTATAGATTTTATTTAATTAGATGTTATTTTGAATGCTTGTTGATTTCAGAATCTACCAGTGATGTACTGTACAAGGGTGGACTGAAGATAAGCTGCTAAGTCTCATTTAAGTGTTGTCTGTATTCTTGATGCATTAAGTATTTCTTGAAGGATTTTGAAAGTGGATTTCTCAGCTGCATGCAGATTCAGTTACTGATCCTTAATAAATCCAGTAAACTCTTACCAAAACCATTATATGCTTTCTAAAGCTCTTAAAGACATTGACAGGGATTCCTTCTAATATGCTTTAGTGCCTCAGAGTTTGCTAACAAAGGCTGTCATTTAATTCCTAGATGAGAGACTACTTAGGTTATTTTCCCTGTCTGCTGTTCTGGAACATAGGACCTTTTGGGGTTAGATTAGATCGGTCTTTGGCAACATACTTGTTTGAGGCCTAATAAGCTGCTATTTATGTAGGTATCTATCTTATTCCTTGCTTCTGGGCTTGTTGGGTGCAACTGCCTGTTTGGGTTGAAATTTTTATATACTTCAAAGCTTTCTCAGTTTAATTTGAGACCAGTTAAATACAAAGTCTGTTTAAACAACAACAAAAAAGCCAGATTTTTGTTTTAGTACTGTTAACCACAGGTAATATTCTGCTTGTAGAATATTCCCATTTGTGTGGAAAATGCGTGTGCATGTAACAAAAGAATATGGTTGAGTATGCACATGAATTTTCTTTCCTGGTTCAAATACAAGTAAGAGTTCTGAAAATGTTTGCTTTTGAAAAAGATCAGTCTGGATAGCTAGATCTTTTCATTTAACATTTCAATCTGTGTCACTTTAAGTCCTTACAATCTTTTGGTGGAGCCCTTTTTGTAGTGAATTTAGGTCAACTATCAATATGCTTATTCTCCTTATTTTTGTGGATCTTAGTCCTTGAGCTACAAGATGAAAAATGCTGTTAAGTTAGGCGTGGATGAAGACTGAGAATTTATGTGAACTAAAGTTTATTGCACTACTTTTACAATAATGGGCTAACTTTTAGTATAACTGCATTTGCCCTGGTATAAACTTTGACAGTGCCCATTTATCTCATTTGCAAATAATGCTTGGTGTTGCATGACAAGTAGAGCTTTGAATAAAATCAGTTGAGATTTACATGAGAGATGTTCCTATTTTGATAAGAATGCACATGCTTTGTTTTCTGATTTTCCCAACTCTTTGTACAGTTACATAGTAATATGAGGTAGCAGGGACAGTCGGATCTGTCACAATTATAGGTAACACAGTAGTGTTGTTGTGAATTGCAAGTGGAGCCTGAGATGAAAATATGCTGTGAATTCCAAGTTCTTCTGTTGTATCTCTCCACCAGAATAACCTGCATAAAGTATGCCTCTGTTGCAGTGGGGAAATTTTTATAAAGTATCTTTGATCGGGATTAATGATAGTCTGCTTAGTACTAGAATTTCTCTCTGGTGTCTGTCACTGAACCTACCATCTTGGCACCCCATATTTATAACTCAGTAAAAGGCCATGAAGGCCAACCACACTGTCAAGAAAAATGTGAGGGCACTCTGGATTTCTAGAGGTTTATTAGACATACATTTGGAGGTCTGGATGAGGCATGCTGTACTCTGTTGGCAGACATTGACAGTAACTGTCTTGGTAAACATTGTAAGAGCAAAGGAGGTGGTTCTCTCTGCTGGAGTACTCAGCATTTATCTCATGTAGTGTGGTCACATACAATATTCACTCAAACTCATGTTATAGAAGGTCTTTAATCGTGTTCTTTCATACCATGACTTCAAATTATGTAGTGATTGTTTCTGAGCATACTGCTATGTATGGAAGAAGACAACCACTTTAATTTTTTTAAGTAACAAATTTAAATCTTCTTTTAATTTTGAAGAGAAGATCAGTTATTTGCTATTAGTGAGGTTCCATTAGAAACACTAACAAGTTTGTGGACTTTGAATTTTGAAGAGATTCCCAAATGTCTTGGAGGATAGTAGTGTGGAGGCTGGCCTTTGATACATTTAAGTAGTCAACTGATAATCTTACCAAGCTGCTGTCAGCATTGACATGTTAGATAAACACAGAGCCACAAACATTTTAGCTGCTGGTGGTGTGGCATATAGTTGTCAGGCAGCAAGCATGATTACTATGTGTTTTTCATTTCCAAATGTGCATCCATTCCTTTATTTAATTTCTGGCATAAGTAAGAGGTTTATTTCCAAACCTTTGAGTCTCAGCTTCTCACGGTCCTGCTGGGTTTGGCACCTCACACAAAGGAAGCTATGCCTATATCTTAATTGAAGAAAATGCTTCAGATTTTAAAGTACAATGGCACTGTCCTTCTGTAAGGCAATGATACTGTTTTTTAAGAGATCTCCTGTACATTCTCAACAGATATATCTTTTTAAAGTAGATTCAATTCCAGGTACTGTATTTCCTTTTGAATGTTTCACAAAGTTTCCGAAATATGACACTTAGGATTGTACTGGTGCTCTCCTCTATAGTGAGACAATGAGTCCACAATATGGTTATGGTACAAGTGATGCACATAATGATAGAAGGGTTCCTACTATATGGCGGTAGCTGTGCAGCCAGTAATTTGAAACAGTTGAGGAATATAAATATAAGAACAGTTTTGAAGAGCTAGATATAATTTGTATTCAAAAGCTGCATGCATTCAGGTGTGTTGTACATAACATTGCACATAACAAAAAATTTCTGCTAAGGTGTCTGCTTATCACATGCATAAAATTCTAAGCAAAAAGATGATTTCATAAAACCTTTGTCATAAGAAGATATTAAGCACTAATAGAAAATTTTAAATAGCTGGAAACTCAAGTCATACTTCTAAAGATAAAGATGTAAATAGAAGTTACCTTAAGGTTTGCAAAATAGAGTGTGTGCTCTGCTTGTTTCACCATAAGCTTTATTTTTTAGAATTCATTAAGTTCCAGAGGTTATACTGAATTTAAAACCATACTTTTTCTTTGTTGTTTCAATACTAAACTAATTAATACAGTCTTTTAACCACTTGCTTATGTGTTTACTGTAGTAATAGCCTAGGTATCTAAGAAAATTAAAGCAGTTTATTGGAGGTCTAGACCTGAATAAACACACAGAATGCTAACATGAGTTAATATGCGATTGCTTCTTGAGGTAACATTTTATATTAATGATTTTCTTAAATGATGTTTTATATATAATGACTGTCTTGTTGTGTACTATTGATTTCAAACATCTACTAAGAGCAATACTGAAGACCGAGGAAAGAAATAATTAGTTATAATTGATTCTGGATTTGTTAGGGAATTTACAAAAGTGACAGTGGCTTATAGGTTTAAATGGTGCTTCTTCTGTAGAACTAAGTCAGTGTGTAGCTACTGAAACCTTGAGAACTATCTCAGATCTTTTATCTGAGTCAGTGTCATAATTTTAGAATCTGTCACTCCTGTGGTTTCAACCAGTGATATAATCTGGGATTCACACTCTATTACTACATTGCTAAGTTACTAATATTTTCTTCCAGATATTATTCATACAGCTTCTTTCTTAACTCATTCAAAGTTTCCTGGCACGTTTAAATTCCACTAGCTATGGAAATTCCAAGACTAATGTCCCCTTATAAGTAATGAGTATTGTCAACCTTTGGTTGACTATATGAAAACAGTTGGGAAGGGGAAAAGGAACATAAACTTTGTCAGTGGCAGCAGCTACCCCAGAATTAGAATACAAGATGGTGGTGGATGAAGCGTAACTTCTGGGTGGCTTCAAAAAGGGGGAGTGGGGACACAGGGGAAAAAAAAAAATGCAGGGAGATATAGCGATGTGGGTGCTGGTGTCAGAGAATGTTTCATTCAGTGGTCAACCTGTCTAGTGGATATGTAGCAACAAGTTTCTAGTGTGGGTTTCTCGTACTAGCATTGATATGTTTTGAATATAGGAACAATGATTAGCAGCTTGAATTCTAATTTAAGTCTCATGTCTGGTAATATGTCATGAGGTGATAAATTTAAGATATTATACTTACAAGCTATCTGCTTGCCATGTGCTTTTGTAAGAGATTACTGGCCCCATAGCAGAAACAGTAGAAATCACTGGGCATTTAGCTTGTGCTGTGACCGGTGGCAGCTGAGGAACAGGCACCATTCATCTTGTGCCTTCTACTGTGAAGTACTAACATCTGACAGAAGACTGGATAGGAAAGTTGTGGGGAGAGGACTTTACAGTAGGTGAATCCAATAATTTATGGGTCAATGTGTTTTGTTTTAAATTTTGCATGTTTTATGTTTAAGTTAATCTGGTACAAGTCTCCTGTTTTACAGTCTGAAAAGCTGACAAGCATCCATTGAAAGTTTTATATTAATTACTCTTGTCCATACTTGAACTCTGTTCTGGCAACATACAAGACTATTCTACTTCTTTGTGGGTTCTGTTCCTTTGTCCAACTTAGTTGGTGGGTCAAAGCCAGCCCTGTTCTACAGTTTTTATCTAGTTCTTAATCTAGTTTTTTTTCCCCTCAAAATTTAGTCTACAATTTTTTCTGTGTTAGTGTTGCAAAGAATATATCTGTGCTATTAGGAATTGTTGTACTTCACAGTTAGTTTCCTCCAAAGAGGAGTACTGTGAACTTGAACTTTGCATTGCTTTTTATTTTGGTATTTGATTACTTTCTTCAGTAAGTAATTAGAAAATGCTTCACAAGTTAGAAATAGGATGTTACTATTAAGATCTCAGCACTTACAAACAACACTTTCTGTGCTTGGGTGCATAAAACATTTGTTCCAGAAATTTGTAGTTCTGGAATGCTTGCTATGTAGGCAGTGTGTGGGATAATAAATCATGAGACACTATGAGTATTTTAAAGTAACATTTTTGCTGACCTGTTATTTTTAATCAAATTATAACATGCTTATTTCAGTTCTTTTTGAACACAGACCTGCTCCATTTGGAAAGTAAAAGAATGTTGAATCTGTCTAAAATGATGTTTGCTACAATTTCATAGTAGTGAGTCATAGGATCATAGAATCTTTTACGTTGGAAAAGACCCTTAAGATCATCAAGTACAACCGAGTCTGTCTTTTTGATATTTTTTAGTAAGTTCTTGTGTAACTGGCCAAATAGCAGCTTGGAGAATCAAATATTGCTTTAGCTGTTTCTTAAATTTATTTGAGCTTTGCTAGCCCTACTCAGTTCCTTCAGAGTACTATATGTGAGGTTGATCTGTTAAATGGTTTTTTGAACATGAAGATGCTTTGATTTTTCTATTTCCAAAGTTGAAAGTTGGCTTTAAAAGAAAAATTATAATACAAATTTAGTCCCTCTTATTTAGCTGATCTTCAGATTAACTGATAATTGGCCTGAGTGTATGTGCTAGGTATGAATTCACTGTGCTACCATAACTCATGCTGGATCCAGGTAAATGACTGCTTTGGATAGCACCAATACGAGCTGTGGAAGTATTGACATGTGAAGGTAGAGCCTGATTACTAAACTTTGAGGCAGAAGACCCTTCAGGGTATAGCAGAATCTATAGGGGAAAACATGGTTCTGCTATTTCCTGTGTTAAATTGTGCTGATTAAGTGGGACATGCTTTGCTTCCACACTTTGTCAGTCTGCCTAATGAAGCATAAGGATCTACCTGCTTTCTGGCAAGCAAATGTAATAAGAGTATTAGAATTGAAGTTATATTCCTACTGAACTACGTGAATAAAAGTTTTAAAATTCTGTGCTTTAATTTGGATTTTCATAGGATGTGTTGCCTTCTATTTTTTTTTTGTGAGGAGCGCACGAAGGACACAGTGTGCAGGAGAGATGAAAATACTCATCAGTTACTAAAACTTTCTTCTGTCAAAGTGGTGACCTAACAGTTAGCTTAGACTTTCATTTAAAACTAAGCAAAAAAAAAAAAAAATATGCCCACCATTCTTTTAAATTCAGAACTGATACACTGCTGTTTTTCTAGTCTGAGCAGAACTGTCATGTCTCTTTGTTAGTATTTTTTGTTATACATAAATAGTAACTGAGCCAATAAGACTGTTCGAATTATTGGTAGTAGTGAAGCTGAAATAAGTATCACACTTTAGTAGGCAATAAATAGCATCCTTTACTAGATGATTGAGGAATATACAATCAAGTCTGTCTAAATTTGGGTAGGGTTTGGTTGTGACAGTACAGCTAGCTCTGACATTTTATATGCAGCTGTCACATGAAATATTTAACACTGCTTGCTCCTGTCTAAAACTTTCTAAAACAGAGTTAGTTCTCATTTTGTTATATGGACAGCTTATTCAAACTGAGATAAAGGAGGAAATTTTACAAATGCATCCATCAGAAAACCTGGCTGAGCTCTGCATTCAGGAGTGCAAAAATAATGAATCTCCTTTCAGTATGGGACAGTGAGTAAGACGTAATTTTCTTGCATACTTTGCAAAGATTATTAGGCAAGCTGCAGGCATTTTAGCACATAGTTAAAGAAAAAACCCAAACCAAACACAACTGTTTCTATTTTCCATTAAATAAAGTAGGGGAATGCATCTTCCAGGGACTCACTGTTGATGTTAGATACTCTGTAATAAATGACTTTTTTTTTTTAATGTATTATGAGTGTGTGTGGTTATGTTACTGAGAGAGCTTTTAGTAGAAATCTAGGTATTTGGTACATGTGAATTCTAACACCATAGAGAAACACGCATATCTGACTCAGGAAAAAATGAGTAGAAACTGTATAACAAAACAATTAAATTTTGATACTGTGACTAGCCCTGACACTGACCTGCTCAGTTAGTCAAATGTGAATTTTTAACAGAAAGAGCGCTTCACAGGGTTATGTAAATTAAGTGCTGTAGTAATATTTCTTAATATCTCCAAAATTGCTGTTGAATGCAGGGATATATTTCTTCAAATTGTTTGAATAAAAATATTAACCCAAAGCAAATTATAGTAATTTCATTAATAAAGCTAATCTTTAAACTTTTGTCACCTATTTGTGCTTAAGTGCATAATTAGGTATTTACAGATTAAGTGTTAGTTTGGTTTAGAAATGCTTCAGGTGTCACAATAACAAATTACTTTTGTACTGGTGTCTGTTTTCTGTTTATATTAATATACTGATATTGAACTTCCATGGCAGCTCAAGAGTCTGAGAACTATTGCTACTCTATAAAGAAACTTGCAGGTTTATAAAAAATAAGTCTTTTACTTGGACATTGGCTAAAGATGGCATTAAGCAATCTTAGATTGATGTTGACAGGCCTACTCTATTCCTTAGCTACTTAATTCTGCAGCACACTAGCTCCTGTCGGTACTAACACTCATTCTCCTGTGTGTTGGAAGAAGGGGAGTCTAGCCACATTAGTAGAAGTGCTGGGGAGAAGGTGGGACAACTTTTGGCAGCCAGTCTTAAATTGGCTTGAGCCTGTCATGAAGCTACATATTTGGTTTAATAGGAGGAATATCCCAAAGGCATCACTATACAGTAGTCAAAGTATAGAAATATTATGTTATACTGACATCTAATAATATTTTCAGTTGGTAGAAACCTCTAGAGGTCATCTAGCTCAACCCTTGGCTCAAAGCCAGGCTAAAATCAAAATAGATAAGGTTGTTCAGAGCCTTGTCCAGTTGAATCTTGAAGATCTTCGAGGCTGAGTTTCTACTTCCTCTATGCGCGATTGGTTCCAGTGCTTAACCCCTTCCATGGGGATAGGTTCCCTGCTCCTCCTTATATCTCTGTGAAACTGCTTGTGCTGCAGCTTCTTGATTGCCTCACATCTTTTTGTTGTGTACTTCTGAGAAGTTTGCTTCTGTCTTCAGCTGTCCTAGGGGGTTTTATGGAGAGGACAGCAATTAGACATGCACAGTAGTCTTTCCAGGATTAAAAAGCCCAGTTCTGTGTAGCTTTTCCCTGTATGCCATATGCACCAGCTCCCTAATCAACTTCTACTGTTGTTTTGTCTAGTTTATCAGTATCTCATTTACTGGGCACTGGGTGGGGGAAGAGTACACAGTACTCAGATACAGCATCATGAATGCTGACTGCTGGGGAGTAACAGCTTCTTTTGACTTGTTGACTGCAGTTTTGCTAGTGTAGTAGTGGTAGCTGTTGGCCAGGGTCAACCCAAACACAGCTGCTTGATCACCTTCCTCTTCTGGTAAGGAGAAAATAGAAGGAAGGCAAGAAGACTCGTGGATCAAAATAATGACATTTTAATAGGGAAAGCAAAAGCTTGCACACACAAGCAAGGCAAAAAGAATAATTAATTCCCTGCTTCCTATTTGGAGGCAGATGTTTGGCCACCTCCTGGAAAGCGGGGCCTCAGCATGCATAATGGTTGTGTGGGAAGAATCACAGAATCATAGAATCATTTAGGTTGGAAAAGACCCTTAAGATCATCGAGTCCAACCGTTAACGCTACCAAATCCACCGCTAAACCATGTCCCGAAGCCCCACATCTATGCGTCTTTTAAATACCTCCAGGGATGGTGACTCAACCACTTCCCTGGGCAGCCTGTTCCAATGCTTGACAACCCTTTCGGTGAAAAAATCTTTCCTCACGTCCAATCTAAACCTCCCCTGGCCCAACTTGAGGCCATTTCCTCTCGTCCTATCGCTAGTTACTTGGGAGAAGAGACCGACACCCACCTCGCTACAACCTCCTTTCAGGGAGTTGTAGAGAACAATGAGGTCTCCCCTCAGCCTCCTTTTCTCCAGGCTAAACAACCCCAGTTCCCTCAGCCGCTCCTTGTAACACTTGTGCTCTAGACCCTTCACCACAAGGACTCTTCCAAAGTTTATGACAAACAAAGGTTAAGACAAACACCGTAACCACAAATACCCACCCTTCCTCCTCCTTTCCCTGAGCTTTTACTGCTGAGCGCGGCATCATGTGGTATGGAATATTCCTTTGGTCAACTTGCGTCAGTTGTCCTGGCTATGTTCCTTCTCAACCTCTTGTCCCCCCCAGCCTACTTGCTAGGGGTGGGGACAGTGGAAAAGAGAAAAAGCCTTGATGCTGTGCATGCATTTTTCAGCAATAGCGAAAACCCTCTGAATAGCACCTCTGTTCTCCAACACTGTGACCACTTCCTGACCTCCCAGGCCGATGTCGCCTGCAGACTTGATGTGTGTGTATTCCATCCTGGCTTTCAGGTCATTGATGAAGATGTTAAACTGTATTAGCCCAGTATCATCTTCTGAAGATTGCCTCTTCTAACCAGCTTCCAGTTAGATTTTAAACTGTTGACCACAGTTTAACTGTTGACCACAAAGATGTTAATTTGCAGTACTGAAGACCATTAATACAATGTGAAGAACTTACAAAGGAGGTTTTTGGTTAGGTGTTGATTAAAAAGGCAATTACAGAATTGAGCTTCAGACCCCTTTGAAGTTGAACAACTGATCATCTGTTTGCATTAGAAACACCAGCAGACTTTGTAAAGGTTATGCTCACTTCTGTAAAAAGAAAAGCAATGACTTAGAGCTGAATGATTTGTTCTTAAAATGTCTTGACTTTCAGACTTCTAGCTCGAGACATTTATGTTTTGATATTAAAAATTAATTTGTAAAAAATGTACTTTTAACTGTTGAAGGTTTTTATATTGGTTAGGTATTTGAAGTATAGAAACTAAATGTATTTTCGAAGATTAATAAAAGTCTACTCTAATGAATTTTCACATATTTATTTTTCAGGAGCTGGTGAATCAGGGAAAAGCACAATTGTCAAACAAATGAAGTAAGTATGGTGAAATACCATGATAGAGAAATTTTTTTTTTTGTTTGAATAGAGAATTTATCTTTTTTCCTTCCATAGGATTATCCATGAAGCTGGTTATTCAGAAGAAGAATGTAAACAGTACAAAGCTGTTGTCTACAGTAACACCATTCAGTCCATTATTGCTATCATTAGAGCAATGGGGAGATTGAAGATAGACTTCGGTGATCCAACCAGGGCTGTGAGTACTGAAGTGCACACACAGATATACAGCTGAAATATTCATTCATTTTCAATTTTTGTCCATTACTATTTCCTGGAAAAAAATCTCTTAATATCCAAAAATCTTCTTTGTAGGATACAAAGTTTGATTGAAAACTAAATGCCATTGGTCTTTACATGGCAAGGTGACCTACAGAGCAGTCAGCATTGGGTTGATTCACAAAAACTATTTGGTTTAGATACAGTTCTCCAAATTCTGTCTAAATTTGGAGAACTAAACATTAGAGTGTTAAGGATTTTTTGAAAAATGTTAAACTATGCAGTCACGTCTCTATTTGTATGGACTTGTGGGCTGTTATGTTCTGTAAGTCATTTAAGTTAGACATCTTCACGTTCCTTAAAAAACACAGCTTAAATAGGTAGGCATCTAGCTACTGTCTGCACTTCTCTATTAGGTCTTAGGCACAGTGGTGCCTAAAACATTTCCAGCCTCCGAGCTTGATCCTGTTTCATACTGATTTCCAGTGTGGAGGACTTCATTTTACTGGAAGCAGAGACATGGACATAGCCCTGCTGTTGGTATCTCATTTTTTTCATGATACCATATGGATTAAGGATTTTTCCCAAGAAATAGGAGCCTTTTTTTAAGCTTTTCTGCACCTTTTCCATCTCATTTCATCTAATGTCCCGCATACAAACCTCTGATGGGTCTATTTGCCATTCCACCTATTGAAACTGGTCTGCAGAATTGATTCTTTTGGCTTATTGTTTCTCCAGTCCTAACTCTATACTTTTACCTGTGGTGACCCTGATTATGTCCATGTTTGGTCAGGAGGTTAGATGCTCTGAATCTCTCTGTAAAATGCTTAAGTGTTTTTGCTTGTCCTTTGGTTACAGAAATCCACTCTGTGCTGCAGTGCTGAAATTGATTACCAAAGTTGTTAGTCTGAATAACATTGAAACTTAGTTTGGGATGTGTGCTTTTATTTTCTTTCCATAGAAATCAGTGTCAAGGGTATGGAATGCTTACCAGTACAGTTTTTGAAGCAGGAACTAGCCACATTATGGCTGTCTTGCAGGAAAGATGGAGGAAGGTTTTTTTTTTGCTGTTCATGTATTGAAATAAGTATGTAAGGTAGTCAGAGGGATATTTTGTCATAATTAAGTTCTTTCCATCATGTTTAAGGTTGAATTACAGTTTGGGAGGAGAGGAGGGTCTTGAAAAGTAAGAAACGGTATGTAAATTCTTCATTCATGACAAAGTCTTGTGTTCAAGATCTTATTACTTAAAAAGCAATTTATAAATATTAGAGAGTATATCTTCAGTGACCTTGTGAAATGCGTTATGTATGGTTGTCATAAGGAAGCCAAACGTTCATAAGATTATGTAAAGTGGGTCATAAAGTTGTATCTGAAGTCTAAATCTGATTGGCAGTCATGAATTATTAGTTAATTTTCATTTTGCTCTTTGATAGTCATTATTTTATGTACATATGTTAATTCTACCTGAAACCTCTTCAATTGTAAACATAACTAGTAAAAGCTTTGTTTTCATTGGTTGTTCCTCTCTACATTTGTTCTCATGTTTGCTGTTGCCTTCCCTTAAGACAAAAGTTTTCCAGGGCAGCAACAGTATCTTACTGCATGTTAGTTCAGTATGTGTGCAATAGAGTCCTCTCTGGAGTCTGGCAGTTAATGTTGGAAAGAGGCAGATGGTAGACTCATGTTACTAAATACATAGGAAGAGAAAACGGAGGAGGAGTAAATGTAGGTGTTAGCAGATAAAATGACTAACAAGATGATTTTGAGGGCTATTTTATATATGATGTCAATTTGAAGTCATCTGAGTTTCTTGACTTCGAAGAGCTATATAAATGATGAGGCAAACTTTTTTGTCAGGGATAATCTTAAAATAGCTGTCCATCCCTTTGCACTTAGACTGGTCCTTGGTGGTCCAAATTCTTTTTTCAGAGCAACACTGCTATGGAACATCAGCACTAGATTTTTGCCAATTGTAAAGTCAGAAATGGAAAAAGAAATTCAGAGCTTGTGTTATACATCAGCCTCACTTTAAAAAAAAAACACGTATGCTTACTCCTCGATTATTATAGCATAGCCTTCTTAATTTTATGCTATTTTGTTGTACTTTTGTTGTTTTTCGGGGAAAAAAACCCCAAGCCTCAAAATTGTAACTCCTGATGAAAATTGTTAAATTCAGACTCTTTTCCTTAAATTTCTGAGGGGATTTTCTGAGGGTTTTACTCTAAATGGGATAAGTTTGTTTGGAAAATCATATACTCTTACTTCTGTCACAAGACTAACAGTAAAGCAGTGAGTTGAACGTTTTCTTTTTTAAAGCTATTGAATCAAGGGAGCATAGATTACACCAGCAGCTTCAGTAATGGTCAGTCTCAAGAGTGGTGTATCTTCCTTTGTCCTACAGGATGTTTCAGTACTAAAGTAGAAACTATGTTTTGAGAGGCATTTAGTGAATGTGCTTTAAAGGACTATGGACCACTTTCTGAATGTGAGATTCGCTGTAATTAGCTAGGGAGATAATGTAAAGAAACTAATTTAACTATCTCATTTATGAAATTTGGTATTAAAATAGTGACACCGAGGGAGGAAGCTGCCCCATTCCAGTATCATTAAAGGAAAGTATCTAGCATTGGTTAATAATGAAAATAGGACTTGATCATTGCATACTACCTCACTTGTGGTGTCTGTAGTACTTGCCATCCTTAGAAAAGGGAGTATGGGGGTAACAGAGGCCACTTTTTATTTTAATGTTTGGGCTTTCAAAATGCTGAAATTGATTCTCTTGTTCCACCTTCCCTTTCCCCTTCCCCCCATTTTTAAAGCATGTAGAGATCAGAGCTATTTGAAACAGAGTAAATGTTGTATGTTTGAAAGTCAGACCATGTTAGGCATAAAATGGTGTAATCATTCATGACAAAATTGACTGTCAGTTTCTAAGCTGTTTCCATCATGTTTCTTAATATATTGGCTCTTCTTCAAGATCTGCTGCTTCTGTGAGTTGTAGGTCCTTGGCATTTGCATCCACAAACAATATTCAAGACCAGAATTGTCGTTCAGGTTTCTTTTTTGCAGGCATATTGCTCAAACTGCAGTCCGTGAGATCTGACTTTCCAACCCTTGGATCTTTACTGCTCTGGTTTTTTATGTAATTATTAGTGCAATCCATTGAATTATTAGTTGTCCACAATTTGTCCTGTACAGTAATCAGTATTCTGTTAATTTGTTTGACAAATGTTCATTTCTAGATTTGTAACTACTCTAGCTTTCAAAACACTTTTTGAACTATATATCAGATACTGTTGTTCATATGTATAACTACATATGTATACATATAGATATATATAAATCTCTTCAAGTTTGCCTTGAGTTGGCTGAACTGCA
Organism: Pygoscelis adeliae; assembly: GCF_000699105.1. NCBI lineage: Eukaryota > Metazoa > Chordata > Aves > Sphenisciformes > Spheniscidae > Pygoscelis > Pygoscelis adeliae. Next base: position 3,928,178 of record NW_008825150.1, read on the forward strand.
AGCTTTTTGTTTTCAAGCTGTGAATATCAGTATTACTCAATCCATCTGTAAACAATTTCCCTGTTAGCTGTCATAATCTTTGATTATTTAAGTCTACAGCGGACAATATCTTTAGAACAATCACTACTTTCTGTGCTTATCCTGGCAAATTTTTTTTTCCACAGCTTATTGTTTGAACAGCAAAGGTGACGGAACCGGATTTTTCTACAGATTTGCAACTGTATCTTCCCTTACTGTTTTGTGAGAATAACCTTATGTTGCTTTTTTTAATCCTCTTTCTTGAAATACTTTCAGTTCCCAGCTGATGTGCCGAAGTCTCTTTTCTCCTTCCTCCTTTCCAGTATCATCTGTTCTCTCTCTTTTAATTATTGGACAAACAGTACATGCTGTGGGTAGTAGTTACAAGCCACAAGTATGCTGATTTTTCTGGCTGACATACCTTGGCATTAGATCACATACAGCGAATAACCAAGGTCAAGCAGCTACCCACAGGAGAGTGCTAATGTGGATCTCTTTCTCTTCTTTTTCCAATGCCTTACAGGTCTAACACTTTTAAGTTTCTTTCCTCAGTCAAAATTGGATGAACGTAGCCAACTGGTCTAATTCTGTTAAAGGAGACTGGTGGGTTGACATCCTGTACTCTATTAGCCTCACTCTCAAAGGTAGTCATTATATATAGTCTTAAAATCCAGCATCTGCTCTCCTAAAAATCTTGATGTTTGCTTGATATCGCATTACCAAGAAAACTTGGTCTCTGTGGAATAATTAAGGTAATGGATATTTGTAACTGATTTATCTGGAAAGGTTTTTTTTATTTCCTGATGCATGATTTGGGAAGAAATTATCATTTGTCACTTTCAAAGTTGATTTTTGAAGCTTAAGTGATTAATGTGTTTTCTTCAGTCAATCAATATACATCTGCATTTCTGAAGGTTCTAATATGCATTGTAACCATTCTATTCAGTTTGTGTTATTTGATAAGCAAATGAGCTTAACTTTAGACTTGAGCACAAAGTATGTTACTACTTCCGTTTATAGAAGCTTAGTTCAAGTTGTAAACAGATCAGAAGACGCTTTATCAGCTGATGAGAAATTTGGTTTACTAGTCTTTTTCTGTTGTTGAAAAATGTGGGAATTAATATCTTATGCAGAACACTAAAACCAATTGTTTTCCTTCGCATTTTCTTTGTTTGGTTACATTCATGTTTACCAGGTTAAGTAAATAACTCATTTGCTGAATATAGTTCTTAAGTGATAATACTTCCGTCGTATTTCTCAGTGTTTGTCTCTCCACTTTCTCTTTACATACTAAAGGATGATGCTCGTCAACTCTTTGTGTTAGCTGGAGCAGCAGAAGAAGGATTTATGACTGCAGAGCTTGCTGGAGTTATCAAGAGACTGTGGAAAGACAGTGGAGTTCAAGCTTGTTTCAACAGATCTAGAGAATACCAGCTTAATGACTCTGCTGCCTAGTAAGTACTATGTGACAAACAAGATTCTCTTTGTCTTGTAAGTAGTAGGTAAAGGAATATAAGACACGTCTCATCTTTTGAGGAATTCTGCTCCCATGTAGATGGAAAATTTAGAAGTATCTGGACAAAGATATTGTCTACTTGGGTTAAAATGCTCCAACTAGGCTTCAAGGTTGGAAAGGAAAAAGTGTGATATAATTATGAATTTGAGTTGTGTTCTGACCAGTTGTTTCACCCTCCTGAGGAAGACAAAAATTGCTTTAAGGTGCTTTAATAGCATTTTTATTACAAAAACATGACTCAAGTATCTGTTCAGTATCTGAACGTGTCCAGGAAACTTGATTATGTGATGTGAATCTGTATTACCAAGGATATTACTTTCATGTTTATAATTAGAGTTTTTCCTGTGGTTCAACATTGCTGCATTTTCTTTGTTAGTTAATGGTCTCTGTTAGAGATGTGTTGAGCAAAGGTAACAATCAGGATGTCTTCTATGCTAGGGTACTTCATTAAAAAATTAAATAGTAAGGAATCAAGGGTGTGAGAAGTAAGATGTGATGGCAGCAAGTAATGGTAAGTCAGTCAAGGAAAAGTGTCCATCAAGGGCAAGGTAAGATGGTAAAGAATGGCATAGCAGTGATACTGGCCTTGTAGGGCAGTCTTTTAAAGCTTTATCATAATTCTGAATTAATTTGTGGTGTTTGAAGTTGTTTTTCACTTTCCTTAAAATAAGGTACTTCTGTTCTTTAGAATAACTGTACATAACTAAAAAACTGTGAGAAGACTCCAGCTGGAGTAATATAATTACAGGCATGCTGAATGAATAGAAATGTGATCAAATTGTATTGAAATAACACTAATACTTCCAGCATGATTGCTGCTTGTTTGCTGAAGTTGTTCTAAGGGTACAGAGGGTAGATGGCAACAAGCTGAGCTCACGATGACAGATCTCTTGACTTAAGAGAGAGCACTTGTATAAACTTTCTTCAATATGGAGCACTTAATTTGGAGGAGGACTTTCCTCTGGTAACCTCCTCTGTTATATTTTGTTGTTTTAGATACCTCTGCCTCCAATTTCATAAGAAAACTGTTCATCTAGCCATACAATTGTATCGTTAAAATTGCTAACTTCTGGTTACACTGAAAGAAGAACATAATGCTTTCCCTATTTACTATGGCAAAAGCACAAATAAGATTTGTATGGTTTTTAGAAACGCTGGGCTTCTTGGCCTGCATCGCAAGAATTTTGGCAATGAAAGTATACTATTGTAAAAAATGTGTGCAATTAGAAATTCTCAATAGAAAGTTAATTGTTATGTATTAAGCATTTTCTTAAACACATAATTCTAGCCAAAACACCAAGTTGTTCTTTTCGTACCTATTATCAAATCCAGAGTAATTTTGGGCTTTGGTTATAATTCAAAGTAACTTGTAGTTCAGTAGGTTACAAAGATGAAGGTGTTTTTCTGGTTAGTGCAAATAACATTGGTGTACATGCAACCATGTTTGCATTTTGGGATTTCAAAAGAAGAATTCGTTGTGGTGGAGTCAATTGCATAAGTTTTCTTTCTTCTAGGATGAAATATCTTTGTGTGTGTCAAGCTTATTTCAAAAAAACCTCGGAAAATTGAGGGGAATAATGTGTCTTGTTTTTTGTCTTATCTCAGAGAAAGCTATTTTATAAAAGTCAAGCACAATACAATGAATGGACCTAGAACTTCTGTAATTCTTTGTAATCATCTTGTTATTATTTTATAAATAACTGAAAGCAGTATTTATTTTTACCTTCAGTTACTTGAATGACTTGGACAGGATAGCACAAACCAGCTACATTCCAACCCAACAGGACGTTCTCAGGACTAGAGTGAAAACTACAGGAATAGTGGAAACTCACTTTACTTTCAAAGATCTTCATTTTAAGTATGTATATCATGCTGCATGTTCATCTGTTTGTTACGGTTTCTGTAAAGTTCTAGAAGATGGACTTTCAATGATGTAATATAACAAATTTGTCTAACCACAACTTTGGATCCCCCCCCCTTTTTTTTTTTTCTGAAAAAAAATTATTCATGCTTGGCTTAATTTTCTGAAGGATGTGGGAGTCGTCGGAACTCCTGTAATAACTCACAATAAATATGCAGATATTAAGTAATAAACGCTTTGGTTTTATTGGAAGCTTTTTGTAAAGATATTTTATATGTAAATTAAATTTCAAAATATTCCATTTTCTGCCATGTTAAATAGCTGGTCTTCTATCAGATTCTTCCCTTTAAATTCAGTTGGAGAGCTGGAGGTTTATAAATGTTTGCTGGTGTTGTATGAAAGAGTAAATCCATTTTCCTGAGGAACTGAATTCAAGTATGTGTTGTACTTTAAGGTAGTACTTTATTTAGTGATGAAAGAATGTGACTTACGTTTCCTGTGGTGTGGGATTTACAAAATAATGTTAATATTCTGAACATTTTATGTCCAAAGACATTCATGATGAAAGCATAGGGTAGTATAAATATAATAATATTCTACCTCCTACTGATCAGGAAGAATGAGAAAGCTCAGTAAAACTCACATTGCATCTGCTTTTAGACTGTGCAGAGATTGTTGTCAGCATGTCTATACAATACGTTTGTTTAGTATCTTCATGGAAAGTATTTTTTTTAATGTAAATCCATAGCAAGTACTGTAATGTGGATGTTTCAGGGCCATCAGTACTGTGGAAATATATTTTGTTTCCTTGTTTTAGGGTTTAAGTATACAAAATTCATATTCATCCATAAAATAATAGCTGGTAAATGGGAATGAATCTCTTGCAAACCTAAGGAAGAGTAGTCCTTAGCCAAGCCTCAAGAGAGATCTTCAGTATTCTGAGGAGCTATCCATTTTCTCACTCACTTTCTAATGTTTCTTGTTCAGTTCCATACTGTAGATGGGTTTAAATTCTTCTACACACTCAATTAATCTGTATGCAGGTAGCTACTTCCTGCTGTACTGCTTATTAGGATTGTTATAAGGACCATATGATTACAGTTCTATAAAGTTCATTAGAAGGACCATATGATTACACTTCTATAAAACGTGTAACTTTAAGACAGGCCTTTGGAAGTATTTAGCTGTAATGTTGTACATTTAAACACCTGTACAGCAGCTGTTTAAATTTTAGGTGCCTTAGGAGATAGGCTTAATGAGTTATCGGAAGGGCTTGAAGAAGTATACTCTTACATAACATTGAAAAGAACTTTTAAGATGAACTAAAGGCATAAAAGGCTTAATTATACCAAGGTGAGGGTACATAAACATGACTAGCGGTGCAATATTATGTACTTCGGGGTTTTTTCATTACCTTTTCTTTCCTGTTTTGCTGTGTGTGTTTAGATTCTTTGAGGCTGAGCCTCATTTCAGCCTTCTCTGTGAAGCTCTTAGCATAGCTTTGATTATTGATTCAATCTAAAATGCAAATAGCAAGTCATCTTCATGCTGTTTCTATAGACTATTTCAGAAGTTGAGTCTGATTATTTACTAGTTTTGTTTTCAAAGAACACCTTCTTTTGTAGAAATGTTCTTCTGATAATTTAACAAATTCTTATGGAAATTCAGGTCCTAGTACAAAATTATAAAACATTAGCAGTAGAATTGACAGAAGTCACGGCTAAAATTTAAGATATTAATTATTAGGGTACACAAGCACAAAATACCTTCCTATGGGTACAGCCGTCGCTAATTATTTGAGAACTAAGTAAGAGTAGGTGGTTGACTTGCATTTACATAGCATGATATCCAGAGGCTTCCCCTCAAAGATATCTCTGAAGGTAAAGAACACTTCTAAAGAATCCTTTTTTCATTTTTAAATTCTAACAGGAGTAATCCTTAAAACGTTTTTTAAGATGGTATTATTCCATTGTAGAACATTAAATGGGCAATGAGCATTTTCACTTGCACAATAGTATACCCAAGTAGAAGACCTCGTTAGAGGTTTTGATGTTTTTGACAGTTTTTCATCAGAAAGCCAAGGGTCTTTGTTTTTCTTCTAATTTGTTTCCTTCGCTACTTATTTTTACTGTGCTTTTTTAAATAAAAATCCAGCAACTCAGAACACTTGAAGATTTCTAAAAATAACAACTGTAATTGAATCTCTTCTATTGCAATTTACCTAGTCATGTAGTACACTAACATTAAGTCAGTAAGTTTTTTAATCTGTTTGCCCCCCCTGCAATCTTACAGCCCAGGGAAAAAAGGAAAGTGGGATAATAAAAAATACAGGTCAGTTTTAATAAGTGTGTAATATGTGAGACTTTCCAGATATTTATCATATTTTTGTAAACGCCCTGCCTCATAAAAATATTTGTCAAATTCAGTCTTTTGCAGGGCTGGGGACTGGAATGAACAACTTGTATAACCTTAAAAAAAGAAGTGAAAGCAATCATCATAAATATCTGGTGTCCTTTTGGCCCAGATCACATTTTGTATGGGTACTGGAACCATGTTCTTTGCTTAAATAGTCTGAAAGAAGCAGAACATAGCAAATCTGGCAACACTAGCTTTCAAAAACATACTGGTCCAATGAAAGGACCTTGCATAAGTCCTTACATTTGCACAATTGCAGATAAACCATTCAGAAAGCTACCCATTTAATATAGCTAAGTAACATAGCTTAGAGAGTGATGACTGGAGAGATGTCTTTAATGCTTTACATTTAGTTCAGTGAAGTAATTTGTCTTAATGTGGCATAGTCACCTTGTAATCTCATGGGAGAAGTCTGCTTTCTTTAAAGAATGGAAAGGCGTTAAAGCATTTCCCAATACCTTCGTTCTTTAGATAAGGGGAGTAGATTCAGCTGTTACAAACTTCAATTCTTTCAGCACTGCCTTGTATTTCTTTTTAGTTCATTGTAGACTGACTTACCTTTCATAAGCAAAATATGGTTCTTTTGAGTAGTCAAACCATGGACGGTACTATGAATTTTAGCACCTGAGGCAAGTGCTTAAAAGATGGGCTTGCACACAATCCTGTGCATACATCCTCCCATATTGGAAGGTGGAATTTGTAAATCATTCTTTCAAAACTTTAAAATTTATTTGCAGATTAAGCAGCTTCTGTGAGTGTTTTAGTCTTTTGGGACTGTGACCTATCAGGCCTCAGTATGACTTCTAACAGGGCAGACGGAAAGCTTATGAACTTTAAGACCACTCTGTTCAAAATGGCTAATTTTTCTGAAAGATACTTGCAGCCTTATCTTAAGAATTTTGTTTGCCAAATAGGTTTTTTTTTCTGTATGCCTGTATTTCTCTGTACTGATATCATATGGAGATGAAGCTTCATTACATAAAACAATCCATCAGGTTCTTATTACTTGCTGTTGAGGTGTTCACTGTGAAACTGTGGTGCCAAAACTTCATCCAGCACTAGATTTTAATGTATAAAAATTTCAAAGATGAGTGCAAAAAGATGGTTTGCATAAAGAACTGGGAGTTTGTTAGGTGCACTCTTAGAATGACAACCCCAAAAATAGACAAGCATCACTGGCAGAGAGGCTATTCTGGATTGAAGCAAACATTTCTGGCTAAAATCAATATCTGCAAATACAAACTGGCAATTGCACTTCTTTCATGTTCTAGAAATTGTCTGTCTTCTGCATTTTCCCTCCATTCCCAGGATACATGCTGGCAACATAGTCTGAACAAGCCAAAAATCATACAACGCCTCTTGTGCAGACCTATTTTCTTTACATATTTTTGCTGTTCGTTGAAAGAATACCTCTTACTACAATTTTTTATTAATACGGGAAGTTGTGCCATGTTTTCTTATACCTCTCGGTTACCATCTTAGTAGTAATGTTTTGGATTGAGCAGTGCCTTAAGATATTATTGAACTAGGTGAGATCCATGCAGATTGATATTTCAGTACTGTCATCGGTATAAAACATTTAATTTCTCATGTTCCTTAGAAGCTGGTGTCCACAAAAAATAAAAGGAGCAATTTTCTTGTTCAGTTTCTCAGCTAATTTTTCTGTCTTGTATTCTGTTCTGTCCTATAGAGTGAGAATTGTCGTTGTTCAACCCTGCGTGCCCTGCTGTCTACCAAAGGCCCTCAATGTGATAGCCTTATTACTAATAGAATTCTGAATGATTTTAGGCCATGCTGGAATATCTTTACAAGAATCATAACTATGCATCTTAACAGTTGTTGTTCTGGTCTGGATTTCTCTTCCTGTTCATATGACGTTCTTACCCAAACAGGGCTTTCATAATAGAGCTGGCCGTTCTACTACTTACAGCAAAGAGCATGGAGATGTAGGAACTGGTCTGTCCTCTGTTCTTCTCTCTTCCTCCTCCCATTTGAACATTTTTATACCTACTGAATTCTAAGCTCTCTTTTTTGTGACAGTGGAACAGGTTGCCCAGAGAGATGGTGGATGCCCTATCCCTGGAAACATTCCAGGTCAGGTTGGAGGGGGCTCTGAGCAACCTGATCTAGTTGAAGATGTCCCTGCCCACGGCAGGGGGGTTGGACTAGATGACCTTTAGAGGTCCCTTCCAACCCAAACTATTCTATGACTCTGTAACTTTCCTTAGACATCATTAGGAACTTCAAGTATTTTGCAAGCCAGATAAATAGCATGGTGATATAATGAACTGTAAATGATGGGGGGACGGGACATGACACTCAAGACCAAAAAAAAAAAAAAGAGACAAACAGTGGTATTCTGAAATTATGTGACATATACTTCCCAGGATCTTCTCAAAGAGGGAGAACCCAGACTTTTTCCACCTGTCTCTTTCCTATCACAGAAAAAGAAGTCTTGTATCCAACTTCCTTAGTATTGCATTATTTCCAAGTATTAAAACAGACACCACTCTGCTCTTGGAGAATCTTACATTGTTGATCAATACCTTTTATTATTTTAGACTATTCATTTGGGCTAGAGATTGAATAACACTTTCATCTAGTTTACACTTAGTAAAGCTAAGTCTGTGTATTTTTATTTTTTATAGATTACAATTAACTTTGTTAATGAAATATAGTACAAATTATTTTGTAAATCAGTTCTGTTTAGCTTTCATCTCACACTTTCATGTTTTATAAAATGTTGTATAGGAAGACTTTTAAGGCTTTATTGATTATTTTTTTTTAATACTGAGACATTAAATAGTAATAAATGTTGCAGATTTTTATGCCTTTTTTTAAATTTTGTGATCAGACTTACACTGCTGATACTTTTAGATCTTACTGGTTAACATTCAGAAAGCTAGAAATTCTGAAGTTCATTCTCTGCTTTGCACTTCTGTTTTGCAGAATGTTTGACGTTGGAGGCCAAAGATCAGAGCGGAAGAAGTGGATTCATTGTTTTGAGGGTGTTACAGCAATTATTTTTTGTGTGGCATTAAGTGATTATGACTTGGTCTTGGCTGAAGATGAGGAAATGGCAAGTACATTAATGTTGAAGCAAGAAATAGTTGTTGGGTAGAAACTAAATAAGTTTGAAAGGAAAGCTATAAATACATCTTTTGGAGTATTACTGCTTTATAAAATGTATGGGTTTTGTGTAAAAGGTCTCAGAGAAATGGTGATAGAATTCATGCTTTCAGGTTTCAAAGTATTTCCTCATATTCTCAGAAGGAATACTATGAGACAAGTATTCTTTTCAGCGACAGTCTTTCATGTTTTAAAGGACGCATAAATTAATGAGGATAGATTGTCAGTAATACACATTTTAGTCTCTTTATGGATGCTAGAAGTATATAATATGAAATTGCTTGACTTACCTGTTTCTACTTTACCACGCTTTGTTTTCCTCCCCTTCCTCAGTCTTCAGTTTTTGTTTCTTCCTAAATGTGTTTCTCTGATCTCTTCCCTTAGTTGCAGATTTTTTTTCTCTTTCTTCTCTCTTCCAACCCCCTCCACTCCTTTCTCCTCTTTCAAGGTGTGACTCCTCCCATATCAGTATGCACAGAGTGCATGCTTTTTACTATCCGAGTGGTCTAAAGTGATGCTTATCTATTGTGTGTGAATCATTAACAAACTTCTGTGCTCTTCCTCATGTTCTGCAACTACTTATAAAATACAGTTTGGGAAGGAAAGAGAAATAAAGAAACCTTTCAAGTCAAATGTAGTCAAAGAAGGTCATAGCTAACGTCCTGCTACTTAAATGATTGGAGCTTGACCAAAGTACTTACATATTGGATAACTTTTTTCTACAGAGTTAAAAATTAGGGTAAGAGGGGGAAAAAACCTGCTCACTTGATTCTCTAGGTCTATAGAATGATTTTTTTTTTTTCCTTATGCTGGAACCTCAGCTTGGTGCAGAATTTAATTTTCAATTTCCAGAAGATCTAATCAGTATAAGACAAATTCAGGTAACTCAGGAACTGTTGTAGAATATCTGTACTGCAAAGTGTCAAAACACACCAAAAATTTCTAAAATATTAAACAGCTTAAGCCTGGAAATGAGGAAAAAAAAAATATGAAAAAGTAGTTGCTTAAACCCTACTCATGAAAGTGTTCTTCGTAGTGGTCTTGGCCCCTCTATATTTCCCTGTGGTAAAATGTGATTCGGTATGCTAGAAACTTAGTTTTCTAACTTTCTGGTTCATTTGTAACTAATCAAAAGTATGTATCCTGATGTTACTACTGAAGTCTGATAAAATACAACAAGGTGGTTTTTTTTTAATTACAGAATCGGATGCATGAAAGCATGAAATTGTTTGACAGTATCTGCAACAATAAATGGTTCACAGACACTTCTATTATTCTCTTTCTGAACAAGAAAGATCTTTTTGAAGAAAAAATCAAAAGGAGTCCTCTCACTATTTGCTACCCTGAATATGCAGGTATTGGAGGGGGGCGCAAGTGTCAAGTAATTTTCGGTTAAATTACCTCATTTTTGATGCACAAATCAGGAGGAGTTTAATAACTCTAGGTATCTAAAATATTTAAATTAAATAAAGTTTAAGATGGGGGGGTTGTTTTTAGGGATCACAAATAAAATAGTGCTAAGTCAGATTCATCTTTTTAACCAGGTGAAATAATGCTGGTCCACTGATAGCAGTTACATGTTACTGCTGCAACTCTTTTCAGCCTAATTTATTTATCCCATTCTTTTTTCTCATGTCTTGCTATTTTTGAACTTAGATGTGATTTTTTTCACTAGCAGGAATCCCTGAGAATACATGAGCATTTATTTGAACAGACAGTGTACGTACATGTTAGAAGTAGGTGGCTTATTCAGGAAATACATGGCAAAAGAGGATGACTTCATTTAACAAGCCTTAGCCTTTTTATGTATCATTTTCATTGTAACTTCAGACTATTCTATTGTACAAAAAATAACACACGAGAGGTAAAAAGCTTAGGCAAAATATATATGCCAAATGTCTTTAATTGAGTTTGGGAAAACCCCAAACCTTTTAAAAACATAAATATTGAAAGTGAATAACTTGAATGAAGGAAACAAAACATGCTAATCTAGGGAACGGTGATGCTTGTAGCCCAGAAAGCCAACTGTATCCTGGGCTTCATAAAGAGAAGTGTGGCCAGCAAGTCAAGGGAGATGATTTTGCCCTTCTACTCAACTCTGGTGGGAACCCCAGTGGAGTACTGCGTCCAGCTGTGGAGTCCTCAGCACAGGAAAGACACGGACCTGTTGGAGTAGGTCCAGAAGAGGGCCACGAAAATGATCAGGGGGATGGAACACCTCTCCTATGAAGAAGGGCTGAGAGAGTTGGGGTTGTTCAGCCTGGAGAAGAGAAGGCTCTGGGGAGACCTTATTGCGGCCTATCAGTACTTAAAGGGGGCTTATAAAAAAGATGATGGCAGACTTTTTAGCAGGGCCTGTTGTGATAGGACAAGGGGTAACGGTCTTAAACTAAAAGAGGGTAGATATAGACTAGATATAAGGAAGACATTTTTTAGGCTGAGGGTGGTGAAACACTGGCACAGGTTGCCCAGAGAGGTGGTAGATGCCCCATCCCTGGAAACATTCAAGGTCAGGTTGGACGGGGCTCTGAGCAACCTGATCTAGTTAAAGATGTCCCTGCCCACAGCACCTTTAGAGGTCCCTTCCAACCCAAACTATTCTATGATTAATGACTTATTCCATCTGCCACTGAAGTAAATAGAAAGACTCTTCCTGCAGCTGGAATTGAATTGAGTCTGTAGTTTTTATTCTTAAAAATGTGTCCAAAAGGTTTCCTTCAAGATTTATTTATGGTATCTTAAAGCAATGGCTGTGGAGTTATTCCTCTTCAGGTTTATGTTAACTATTTCCAAAGAACCACTTCCTTCAGAGATACAGTATGCATCTTGTTCTTTCTCAGTTTGAAACCTGCTTACTGAGCAATTTTCTCCTTCTAGGATCAAACACTTACGAAGAAGCAGCTGCTTACATTCAGTGTCAGTTTGAAGATCTGAACAAGAGAAAAGACACGAAGGAAATCTACACTCACTTCACATGTGCCACAGACACAAAAAATGTGCAGTTTGTTTTCGATGCTGTAACTGATGTCATTATTAAAAATAACCTTAAAGACTGTGGCCTCTTCTGAGAACAGACAAAAGGTTGTTAAATGGTAAATTACATGCGTGAAAACAGGACTTAGGCATTTGGAATATGCCCATGCTGTGTAAAACCTGCATAGGTATACTTAATTCTCTTTTATTTCTAGGTTTGGTGAATGACTTCGCACAATTCTAATCTGATTCTTCTCAAGGTGAAAGAAATACAAAATACATTGTGCTGAATGATAGATCAGTACTGTACTTGCCTGTTTTAACAGCTTTATTTATGTTTGTCTTGTAAATTTAAGTAATTAGTTAACACTGAGATGTCAGTTGATTGTATGTAAACTTATAATTGTAGTAATGTATTTGTATAAACGTTGAACGGAATATTTTAGTAACTTGATGTCCTCTAAAATTTCCATGTTTTATGAAGATACTCTTAGAGGAGACAAACACTTTTTGCCTTTGGATTATTTAAACATCTTGTAAAATTAAATTTTCTTTTCATCTTAAGGGTGCATGCTGCCTTATTCTTTACTTTTGGTAATACTGTATATGGCGTTAGCTTTTTTGATATTTAAACAGCCTTGTACACCTGCTCAGATTTAAAGAAACATAACCAATAAAACTTGTTTTTTGCCTTAAGTTTTGAAAAAAATCTTTTTATAAATTTAAGATAAGTGCAAAGATTATTTTTTAAATTTATATGAAATCCACAGTTTATGAAATCTGGGCTTGTAGTCTTGGCAGTGCAAATGTGGCAACACTGAGAAATTGAATTTTAAGGTTCAACTATCATTGAAGCTGATGGAAATGCAAAATGAAAGTTGTTAAAACCATTCATATCAATGAAAAAAAAAGTTTGAAACTGTGGTCTTTACTCAGTGGAGTGAATGGCAAAATTACCTTTGGGATTTTTTTTTATAGACCGTTAACAAAGGCTAGACTTCAGAGTATTTTTTTTTTCTGCTTACTTAAGAAGTAAAATCACATTCTCCTTAAACTTTTTGCTATTTTCTGGTAATAAAACTAGTTTGATTATTTAATAACCATAGAAATACCAGGTTTTCCCACAAGACTCACACAGGGGCTTCACAGATTAAAGCAATTTCCTGTTGCATATAAAAAGAATCTTCAGTATTTTGTATAGGGTGTTTTAGTGACTTGAAAATGCTGATTCTTTAATTTCCTCTTTAATAACAATTAAAGTCTCTCAGTTTCTTTAAATAATAAGTTCAGGAATATGATTTTCTTTTGGTTATGCTTTCATTATGTGATTTGCTATCTTAGGTACATATCTTCCATTGCCTTATGGGTAGTGCCAAAACTGATTTTTTTTTTATACAGATTTTAAGATGAATAAGCTCCTATTTGTAAATAAGTTCATGGATGGTTGTCTTAAATGTATGTCATCTGGAAAATACGAATGTACCAAACTTGGAAGTATGATTTTCTATAATTGTTAAAATATTTCAGGCAGCTACAGTACACGATAAGTTCTTTGAGAAGTAAATAAGTCTTTGAACCTGTTGCTATTTTTCTATATTATCTTAGCATTTATGTTCTGAGAAACGTTCAACCAAAATATTTGTCATTGTTCTGTTATTTAATTTTTGATTGTGTATGTGTTTCATTTAGGCCTCAGATAGCTTGAGTAAAACTTATCTGCACTTCTCATTCTTTAATGCTTCCTTTGTTAGGTACAGAATTGCTAAATGCGTTTCAAATGAAAGATTAGAAAGGAGATAACTTATTACTGGATGTTGTTAAATATATTCATACATTATGAGCTCTTTCAGCAGTTATGGTAAGCAATCTGTATATCCTGGGCTGCTTTTAATTGTGCTTTACGGTTCTGGATACATATCTGATTTTAAATCTCATTGAACTACTTTGTGGAAATTGTATTTACACCTACGTTCAAGTTGGTTTTTGTACTTAATGTAAAACAAAAATTGGGATTAATCAAATTACATAAATAAATCTAAATTTTGTGCCTTGCTTGAAAGAAATGTTTTTCATTAAATGTGCTGATGGAAATCTTTTTGCATCCATCCTGTGGAGATAACTAGATAGTAAAAATGAGAAGATACTAAGTCAATAGTAAATTCAAAAACTTTATGCAGGAAACAGTGAAATTAAAATGAGCATAAATTGATGATTATTGATTAATTCCTAAATATTTTTCCTTTTTCCTAACACCTTCACTTGGAGAATTTTTGGAACTTCATAACTGGTGTTTTCTGAAGTATTTACATCTTATCACAGAATGAAATTGTGAAATACTTTTGCTTGCTCATCCAGGCAGATGAGCTTGTCTTTTCTGACTCGATGAGTGGACAGCAGGTATGTTTCTTATAGATGCTCTGTACTGATTGATCAATCTTTGACCTGAGATGAAAGTTTTCAGCTCTAGGAAAAGCTACAAGAGGATTTATGTGCAATTGTGGGAGCCGCACACTTAGTTTTCACTGCAGTTGTAATAAGGCTCCACTCCACCTCTGTTCTGTCAGGAGGCTGCTTCTCAGTCAGAGCACTGCAGAAAATGGAGGAAATCCTGCAGGTCTGCCACTGTCTGAGGAGGACATTCTTGTTCCTCAGCAATCTGAGCCTCCATTCTCTTCCAGTTCTCCATTCCTCTCATTTCTTCATGCAAAGTATCCATGCAAACTGCTTTTTCTAACCTTACACAAGGAAGCCCCCTCTACTAGCTTAGATATTCCCTCAGATTATTTTAAATATTCTAAATTTAGTATATGTAGGGAATTATAACCTTATGGAGGCTTCTCCAGCCCCCGTGGTCTTGTGAGCATATTGTCTGTGGTTGAAGTCTCTCAGTACAATGCAGCCATCACTAAACGTAGTTATTTTTAAGGGGCTTAACTGGGAGGAAGTGTGGTTTGGAAGGTTTAGTAGTTGGCTTCATGATGCTACCTATTGAATTTGGAGGAAGTTTGATGTTAAATGTAGTAACCTCTTAGTAATTAAAACAGGGTCCAGGATCATAGCATGGGAACAGCGCAGCATTTGTTGGATTGCAATTTCTGTTTCCATGTACACAATTAGCAGCTTCACGATTTAAATTCTACATAAAACCTTAGGGAGCAAAAGAGATCAATCTGCAGCATGCTGAACAGCATGATGGCTAGTATGCATTTAGAATTGGGGAAAATGAAAGGATAAGTTTCTGTTCCAAATCAAGCAAAAAGGAAACCCTACCAAGATACTGGCTATCCTACTGTGTGGATGTCTCTTGAAGTTGTTATATGTCACATTAATAACTAAAAGCCTGTGAGTCAAAGAGTAATGCCAGGGTTGTAAACTTCAAATCCTTGGCTATTTCATTTTGAATAAAGTGTAGAAGGTGCAACAAGAGGCTGAAAGCAGCTCATCCTCGAATAATTCATAGCCCGTGAGAGAGTGCACTCACAGGCTATGAATGAGGAAGATAAGACTGGTGAAAGAGTAACTTAATTACCAGTCATTAGCTACATTGATGCCTGTAGTTTTTGCAAAAATTTAGGTTTTTTGGACTCTGAAGAACAGGAATATTAAAATTTCAGTTGCATAGGTGCAAGAAAACCATTTCCAGCTCTGTCTCTGGAGTTCTTGCAAAGAAGCTGCCTTGACATAGAGGAAGCTAGGAGCAGCATTTCAATCAGTTATGTTTCCAAGTCATGAAAATATTCTGTGTTTAAAAATGGCTGACTTAAAATGCATTTATCAAGCTTTTTATCCGTAGCATATTTAGGAGCAGTGCTTTTCAAAGTTGATCGTGGTTCCACATAAGGCATTTCTGGTTGGTTTGCTCTGCATGTGGTTTCTTTTTTGTGGTAGTGGGAAGGCTTTATGACTGTTACCTGACACAGCAGAGATCAGGGTTTATTGAGTAGTTTTATTTTGGTAATAATTTGCTTGGACTAAGGCATATTTCAGATTATTTTTTAAAGTGCAGTCAATGGGTTGAGATCCATATGGGATAG
>NW_008825150.1:3944166-3960638 GCF_000699105.1 Pygoscelis adeliae
GTTAGGAAGTGAAAGAGTTGAGCACACAGTGTAGAAATATAGTTCTATAGTAGGACTATATTTCTGTAGTACAATGCCTCAACTCTGAAAGGAATTTCAGAGCAGCTGTTACAGAAGATGTATGTATACAAGGATGTACTGATCAGAATGTGCTATCTGAAATTTGACTTTGTTTTTAATTGCAATGTAACAAAAGATGTTTAAGACAAAATACGTTGTCAGCGGAAGTCACTGCAGCTTCACAGAACGAGCTGTTCCCAGCTAACTTCTTTATTCTCCTTCCTTTTCTGTCCCTCCACTGATAGAGAAGTTTGGGAAGAGGTGGTGTTGCTGTGCTTTCCCACTCACAGGTTGTGCTATTGTGTAGACATCTAAGGAATGGGTATCTTGAATCCTGTGGAATATGCTGATCTTTAATTTCTTTTGCAGATCAAGAACATACAGATGTCTATGTTATGTAAGAGGATTATTATTATTATTATTTATTATTATGGTAATGTAAGAATATGCAGACTGACTAGAGAATAAATAAGTGTACTTAAAACTGCATGTGTTTATATTGAAAAGCATGAAGAAAAGCCTAGGAAACCAGGAACTTGAGCAGGTGAAGCTTTTCAGTTATGTAGCTTATAGTGCCAGAGTGATACAGTCTGATCAGAAGTCCTTACAGCATGACACAGCACATCTCAGATACCTCTTACAAACAAGTGTCCTTGTTTCTATAAAATCAGAGTGCACTTTGAAACTGTACAGTACAAATGGCTGAGTGGGAGACACATTTCAAATAGATACCAAGATACTTCCAGAAGGGTTTGGCCATTTGTCAAAATAAAGTAGCAGTCATCTAAACTAAAACAAGTGAATAATTCATCAGTTTTGCACATAAGCTCAAAGGTGTAACAATTTACCTCAGGAACCATAACGTCTTACTCTGCAAAAAAAAAAAAAAAAAAAAAATATGCTGAGGAAAAGTCACAAATTCTCACTCTTCGTCTGTTCCAATGTAGTGATTCTCTTACAATGTAGATTCAAAAAACCCGCAAAATCTATTCTAAAAATCTTATGAAACTAAGTCATCCTGAGAATGTTACATAGTTCTGATTGAAAAAGGCTAATACTTGTTGTGTATGCCAGGATTCTTTTGGTAGATTAAAACAAAGATGCAGCTATTCCTGTTTTGATTCCATAAATCACAAACTTAAAATACTTTGTCGTAACTTTCATTGAGAGCTTTATTATTAAAACAAAGATAACTTTCCCATGAGAATAGTATTAACTTTCACTCGGTGTAAATTGCCAAAGCTTATATTTCTTTAATAAGAATTATTGGTGGATTTATTAAAATAAATAAAACTCAGAAGTTATCAACTGCATAATTTAGAATATAAAACTGAACAACCACCAGAAAAAGCATATCCAAGTTATATTCAGTGACTTTATTGTAGCAAACATATTTGAACATGTGTTCAAGATGTGATTTTGTCCTGTGTATTATGTCTTAAGATATCTGTAAGTCAGCAAGGATAGTTCATCACATCCAGTTTCTAATGACGATCTTTCTACTATTTTTAATCTTTAACAAAAATATGCTTTTAATCCTTCATACTTCTAGAAATGTTATTGTAAAAAAAAGTCTTAATTTGTTAGATACTGCACATGGAGATTTGAGTACGTTTGATCAAATTCTGAAGTTGTTGCTTATAGATTCTGCCAGTATATTTCATAGCCAAGTTATGTTGGTTTGGCTTAAATGTTGTTAGTTCGCCTTGTTTTTCTACTTATAACTTAATTCTTTATAAAATTCTCAGTCTTTGGCCTTCTGACTCTATTTAAAGGGATAGAAGAAAGTCATAAACTATGTCATCTACTGAGACAAAAAGAACGCTTTCAAGATGTTTGTAGTCAGTCAGGCATATGAGACTGATGTTCTAGGAAAGCTTTAAAGAGAATACTACGTGATGAACTTCACAGCTGTGTCCAACATTTGAAGAAAGCAACTTTGGGAGAGTGATGTGGCATAAAGTTGGTTTTTTTGGTATGTTCTTGTATGTTTTTGTTGTCTGGAGCTCTAATTGTGAGGAGATACAGTGAGGTATGTGCAGTTGCTCAGCTACTTAGCCCTTCCCCAGGTGAGGCTATTAGATGTTTGCGTATTAAAGGCCCAGGCAGCCTGATCTTACAAATTCTGAGGAAAAGGGTTGTGAGCTACTCAGCAAAAAGAAGTAGGCAAGAGGCTCCCTGATTCTTCTGGAGGGGAGAGAGGGAGCCGTCCCCAGAGGAGTGAATAGAGAGAGAGGGGGAGGGAGGCGGCTGCTCTTCTCATGTCTTAAGTTTGTATTCGAATGCTTTCAGGGTTTAATAGGATTTTACAAGAGGAGATGATGTATTTGGGTGCTGCTAGGAGAAAGTTGTTGGTATATTGTACACTTAATCTTGACACATCTTGTCCTATCCAGATTCTCAGCCCTTGCAGATCTATCTTCTTCTAGTTAAAAGCCACACCAGAAAGAATAAAATGCTAATACAGCTGCAGAGTAATAGTTTGCTAGTCTTGAATGAGTTTTTTCTTCAAACCCAGAATTTTTAGTGTTGTAGAGTCTCAAAGATGATCTAAAAGATAAATCCCGAGGCTGTTAAATGGATTTTATAGTGGTTTAAATATTAAAGTGCAGAGATAGGGACAAGCTATTTCATTTCACTTCATTTTTTTCCCCAGTAAATCTGTGAAAGGAAGATTAATGGAGCACTCAAAGTGCTCTGTGTTGAGCCTTCCTGAGACCAGTGCTGAAATACAATGCCTCCATAGGCTGTGAGAGAGGCAGAATGAAGCATTTGTATCTTCTGTGGAATTGCAGCAAAGAACTGATAGTGCTTCCTCGTAGCTCTAGTGTTTTAATCCAGTTCATTGACAGCTGACATCCTTGATGAAGAGGAAAGAAATATTAAAATAGTATCAATGATATAGGACCCTAAACTACCAAGCACGTTAACATCCTTTGAGGCCAAACTGTGACGGCTGCTGTAGAAGGGTTGTTTACATAAACTGACTTTCAGTGAAAGCTTTAAAAGGAGTTAGCTGTTTCATCACTTTCAATGGGACTTCAGAGAGACATGAACAGTTCTGTTAGAAATGGGATAATTTGCCTCACTTTAATGTTCAGCATCTCAAGTGACTTAAAACAGTTTGTCAAGTGATCGCCTATTAGCTGGCCTATGGTAATGAGTATGTTTTCTTAGCCTTTGACAAATGCAATGTAGTTCAGTTTATTTAAAACAATGAAACTTGTACATCTAAGAAGTAAGGAAGACGTGAACACTAAGGAATTAATTTGCAAAATTAAAATTATGCAGATTAGGTTATCAAGGCTTGCATTCTTCCAGTAACACTTAGACATGATCACATTATGTCAGCATTTCAGAAACTCCTTTACGAAGTAGATCTATGCGAGGTTTTTGGAGCACTTCTTATTGTCATACTATATACAGAACTGAGGGGAATGATGGTAGTAATAGCATTTTCTGTAATCCAGCTGCAAGGCTATTCAGCTGGCAACTAGGATGCTAAGGTTCAAACTCAGTCTGATTTTTGAAATAGATTTGGCCTGCTCAAATCTGAGAAAAGTGCCCTGATGAATGGGCTAGTAAATACTCTGAAATGGTTATTTTTACCTTGTCCTGTTAAATATATTTCACTTTACATAATACTGACTTCTCATTTCTGCAAGGACTAGAATCTGTATGTATCAGTTACCGATCCTAATCATTCATTCTTTTGCAACAAATTTGTGTATCTTTTACAAAGTAAAATAAGTTCAGTAGAAGATCTCAGAGTTAGACCTTTACTCAGATCCTTGCTCTGAACCAAAGCAGATGCTGAACTCATTTGCCTCTATCCTGAAGGAGTACCCTAGCCGGCTGCATTATGTTGTGTGAGACTACAGCTATGTCCTTCCTCTTCACCTTTGAATGGTAACAAAATCATCCTTCTAGACCTTTTTTCCAGATAACATCTTATTATACCATCTTATTCTACCAACTATTACAGTTTACAATGTCTAATTCAATTTGAAACTAATTTATCATTTATTTTTTTGAACTACCAGCAAACAGGAAAAACTTAGCGCTCACTTAAGACCGATCTAGTAATCCTTTAGCTGTTTCTTTGTTGAGCTGGATGGATTCAGCCTGATGAGACCTTCTGTACAATGCATGGTTTTTTTAGTCTTTCATTCTTGCAATTCTTTACTGCGTCAGTTTCCGTTTCTCCTTGTGTATCTTGAATTGCAAAGCTATTTATAAGTGAAAAGGGTTTAAAAGTGGAAAGTGTTTTTTTTAATTTTCTGTTTGGTAGGATGGATGGGGAAAGAATACGAAATGAGTGTTTTACCAAAAAATACCAGTTTGAATCATCTCAACAAGCTTCAAAATTTTCCATTCCCAAAGCTTAGCTAGTACTTGAAAGGTTTGTAGATTACTAAACAATTTAATACACTTTTTAAAAAAAAATGCAGAATGAAAGAAAAATACATTATCATAGGCTAAAATACCAAAACCACTTTCTGCCTCCATGCTGTTTCTGGTCAGAGTAGAATAATTAATGGATGACTTCCATTAAGTCATGATGTTATTAGACCAGGGAAAGATAGACAAAAATCAGAATACTGTGTTCATTCTGGAAGAATTCAGGTAGCATATTGAGGAAAGGCCATCAATGACTAGAATAGAATCATTAAGGTTGCAAAGGATCATTGAGTCCAACTGTTAACCTAACACTGCCAAATCCACCACTAAACCATGTCCATAAGCGCCTCATCTACACGTCTTTTAAATACGTCCAGGGATGGTGACTCAACCACGTCCCTGGGCAGCCTGTGCCAATGTTTAACCACTCTTTCACTAAAGAAATTTTTCCTCATGTCCAATCTAAACCTCCCCTGGCGCAACTTGAGGCCATTTCCTCTTGTCCTTTCGCCAGTTACTTGGGAGAAGAGACCAACGCCCACCTCGCTACAGCCTCCTTTCAGGGAGTTGTAGAGAGCAATGAGGTCTCCCCTCAGCCTCCTTTTCTCCAGGCTAAACAACCCCAGCTCCCTCAGCCGCTCCTCATAAGACTTGTTCTCCAGACCCCTCACCAGCCTCGTTGCCCTTCTCTGGACACGCTCCAGCACCTCGATGTCCTTCTTGTAGTGAGGGGCCCAAAACTGAACACAGTATTCGAGGTGCGGCCTCACCAGGGCCGAGTACAGGGGCACGATCACTTCCCTACTCCTGCTGGCCACGCTATTTCTGATACAGGCCAGGATGGCGTTGGCCTTCTTGGCCGCCTGGGCACACTGCCGGCTCATGTTCAGCCGGCTGTCAACCAGCACCCCCAGGACCTTTTCCGACAGGCAGCTTTCCAGCCACTCTTCCCCAAGCCTGTAGCGCTGCATGGGGTTGTTGTGGTGGAAGTGCAGGACCTGGCACTTGGCCTTGTTGAATCTCATACAGTTGGCCTCGGCCCATCGATCCAGCCTGTCCAGGTCCCTCTGCAGAGCCTTCCTGCCCTCGAGCAGATCAACACTGCTGCCCAACTTGGTGTCGTCTGCAAACTTACTGAGGGTGCACTCGATCCCCTCATGAAACAGGACTGCAGGAGTTTAACTGGACAGCAGAACACTTTAAATTTCTGAATGAAGGCATGCAGCTTCCTTGCAAGGTATTTGTCCCTTGCCTGATTTGATTTTTACTAAAGGTTACTGCTAAAGCATTTCTTTGCCACATTGCCAACCAGAATTCTGCTCTAGAGCCATTAGTTTTTGACTACTGGGTTCAGAAAGAGATTCCTAGAAAGTCAGTTTTCTTCTTTGGCTTTAACTCTCTTAACTCCTTAGGGGACTTTTATGTTCTTAGGTGGGTAATGGCCCAGGAGGTATAAGCTGGACTTTTAAGGCAGATCTTTCTTATGAGCTATATTCTGGAAGGCAAAATTGTGGAGTTAACATGTCTATACAGGCTTCTGTGCTTTAAGCATAGCAAATTGATGTTTATAGCTTTTCATTATAGCAAAATAAGGTACTTGTTAGCCATTGTATCAGCACAGCTCTTCACTTGTATTCTAAGTAGGTGCCCAGTGGTGCTGCATTCTGCCACTGTGCTGAATTCTTTGTAAGAGAGATGACATGAAAAATATGATGAGAAGCTACCGTCATTTACCTTCTTGTATCTATTAATCTTTAAAATCTGATTTATTTTTTTTTATTGCTGTCAAACAACATGGAGGGCATGCCACGGAGCACAACAGTTCATGAAACAGTATAATCAAAATGTGTTTTGAGTCGCGCGGATGAATTTGCTTCTAATGCCAAAGGCTGTAGACAATGGAGGAGTAAAAACCAAATGACAGAACCCAATACTTCTGTGGGGTATTTGAATAGTTTTGCTCAATTGATCTTTGCTTTAGATCTCAGCTGGCTGCTGCTCATTGGAGGCTCTTCAGCTCGAGAGGCAGGTGGTTAGTTTTGTGGTCTTGGTAGTTTGTAATGCTTTGAAAAAATGTCATACTGTCTTTGTTGCAAAGTGTTCCATCATAACTCTGTCTCTCTTCCAGAGCCATGATCTTATGCAATATATGGAAAATGCCTCAAATAACCATCCTTCTACAGCTCTATTCTCATTGCCCTATTATGGGTTTAAATATTTCATGGCTTTTTTTTTCCTTCTGTGGTTTTTTTTTCTCTGTTATTGCTCTCTTTTCCATGTTCTGTAGCACTACAGCTGTGCTAAAAATATTGAGGAAAAAAAAACACAGGTACCTACAGTCTTGGTGATACAATGATTATTGTGAACCACAATTATTAAATGTTTCTTCCACAATTTAGAAATGTCATGCATGTTTTCTTTTTCTTTTTTTGGACTCCACTTGAAGATTTGAGTGCTTTTTCAAATTACTTTTTAGTGTAGGCTGCCTGAAATCTTTCTGTAGCCTCACTGGGGCCATTAGGTCATGAAACAGACTTTGGTAAAAGCCGAGTAGTTTAATGAAGCTGTGAGCCAGTATACTTTTCTACTTACAGGTTTTTTTCCCTTCTAGTTATTTATCTATGGCTACAATAAATGCACTTGCTAAGCAATGCATTGATTTAGGGGGATTTTCATTAGCAGAGGGAGGTAACAGGAAAGGCAGTGAGTGGATCTTGGGGAAGAGGAAGCAGCTGGGGATGCCAGTGGCTGTGGGATTTGTTATAGCTGAAAAATGAGACTTTAACGTCTCTGTTGTGAATGCTATTTTTAATGTTCTGGAGAGGAGGCAGATGGAAAGAGACTGTCAGATCTGCACAACATGGAAAGATAAAGAATAAGCCCTTTTAAAGCAATATATAATCCTTATGGGTTGATCTCTCTTCTGTAACAGTCTCCATATGATGATCATATGCCACGCAGCTTCTGGCTGTCTTCCATGCAACTCCTGAACTCCATGCTGTATGTATGATCAAAGGAGGTTTTGGCATGTGTTTCTGAGCACTTGCTGTGCCGTGTTTTTAAGTGCTTTGTGCATGACTATCAACTATATCATGTGTGGCTTTATTGGGGTTGGTACTTCTAAAACTGCAGTTCTCAGTCACTGTTACCTTGCTGATGGAAAAAGAGAACTCCTGACGGGCTGTTGTTTTAATAGTGGTAGTCACAGCTGGTCAGTCTGATCCAAGGCAGTGGAGTGCTAAGTATGAAACCATGCTGAATTAGGGATGAAGCGGTGATAGTACAGGAGGATTTAGAGGACTACCGAAACCAGACTTTCTAAATCTTTCCCATCTAAAGTGAACAAACACATCCTGAATTGGAAGTTGCCCCGTTTCCTAGACAAATTACCTGCTGTAAGCAAGAATACAAAATTCTTCTGGCTTTGTTCCCACGGATGACCATTTGAGGTGAACTGTCTGGAGTAGCATTTCATGGAAATAAGACATGGGTGAGATTCAATTCCCCACAGTTAATCGGGACACATAAGTCATTCCACAAAGTGAATCACAGCCGAAGGAGTCTGCAGTACATGCAGATGACATAATGATTTACTGGTCAGATAGGATTTTACTGAAGTAAATAAGCTTGAGAGATTAGCCTGGTCTTGAGAGGGATATGAATCCTCTTTAGAAAAAAAATACAAACATTAGAACACTTATCACACTTCATCCCTCAAAAAACGGCATCAGAGGTAGGGAATTTCTCTGAAGACACTAGGAAAAATTACTGGTACTAGAATACAACAGTAAAACATACCTGACAGTGCTGCTCATTGCTGCCAACATAGACAGGAGTTTTGTGTTCAACATTGTCTGTCCCACACAACTGGATTCTGCTTCCACTAATGTTAGAGGATGACCGGCTAACATAATGCTGACTTACTTGTGATGACCACAAAGCCCCATGCAGGCTAGTAAGTCAGGTGAAGAATCACCTTCTGACACGGCAGTACTTTTAATGGATGTTGTCTGATACGTAATGGTTTAGCAGCAGTACGTTTTAGCAAGACATTTGGTATCCAGTGGGCACTTGAGATGGTCTGTGTTTAGTCTGATGCAATTAGATCCAAATGCTGCCATAAAGAATAGCAACATATAATAACTAGCAACAAGACTTCCTGTATTAATACTATGTTTTAATGAATCTAAGTAGTTCTACTATATACTTTAAAATCCCACTTTTATTCTGAATTCAATTGCTTTTTATTTATTATGTATGAGTATATAAACAATACCATGTATAGTACAGGCGAGGATGGTTCTTGTACCTGTAAAACAGACCTTTTGCACGTTGTAATGTGCTGTCTTGTGTTTAAGATATCTTCTGTAAAAACAAACTGGAAGTTCTTTTCCGCTAATGGAAATGACATGGGGTATTGCTCTATTACTGAAAACAAAGGCCAAAACTGACTTCAGTAGAATCTCTGAAAGACCATTTCCTGGCATACCTAATTCATTATAAGAAATTTCTTGCTCTAAGTTGCATGTGAAGTCTGCGGCAGAACAAGTGAATATGAGATAATTGTATTCAGCCTTACTCTTTAGGATGTCTCCAAAACTGCACTATTATCCCTCAGCCATTTCCGAGATCTGGTTCTCTGGGCTGCGGTGATGTAATACAGACAATTTATTTAGTACTTAATTGTCCTTACGGCCTGGAAAGGTACTGAGCCTTTCTTTAAAGGCCTAGGTTAGAAACGTAGTCTAAACTTTCCAAAGAGACAGGGTAAAACACTACTTTAGAAATTAGGTATATAACCTTTTTCTTGGAAAAGATATGTTTGTCCTTTTAGAAAGCATGTTTACCTGAACGTTATCTGAGATTAGTCTGTCTTACCATGTTTTCTCTCCCATAAAAAATAGCTGACTTCAGAGTGGGATTAACTTCTCAGAAATATATTCCATAGGTTCTCTTCACATTTTGTGTGCTTCTCAAATCCAGCTGTAAGATAGTAAATGTTATGTACTAAAACTGTTTACAATATGATCTGTCAGCAATCCTATTAAATAAACTCGAACCTCTTTTCAAGGATTCATAAAAACTGATACTAAAACCAGTTTGTAGCTGAAACTGAAATTGCCAGACCTGTTCCAGCCTGACATGCTTTTCATATCCGTTAGAGAAAAACAGAACACTGCAAACACACCTTGAATATAGAAAGAAGCTGAGGAAGGTTGCATCTATGCTAACTTTAATAGGCATTATGGAGTGCATCTAAGCCCTTCTCCCAGGTGTTGCAGACTGGCTTGTGACCATACTGTTCTGTCTTCCTGTGCTCTACAGTGGCTGTACCATGGTTCAACTGCAGCACAAACTTGTTGCTTCTTCTGGAATGTGTCTCTAGTGTTCCCTGTGCTCATGGATCACTTGTCTCACACCTTGGCTATACCTGTTAGCGAGCAGTGCAGACCAAGAGAAGCAGATTTGCTGAAGTAAAGTGCCTGTTGCTGAGGATGCAATGCCCTAGCTCTGTGCTTTGCAGGGGATTTTACTCTGAACCAGCTGTAATCTCCTCTTTTGGACCAAGTGCCCCTTAGCAGCTGGAACGTGGTAGATCCAGTCCTGGTTCAGATGTCGCAGGACTTGTCCACAATGGGAACCAGTGAGGGTGACTGGGAAATTTGCTTTGGAAGCACATTCCTGATCAAAACTAAATCTAATGTAGACTCACCTTATGCTATTCGCTCTATGTAAGAGCCTATGTACAAATGCTCAGCCACTGTGTCTCACTGGTGTAGAAGCAGGCAGCAACGTGTCTACAGTTACTATGCCCATCGCTCTTACTTCTGCTAAGGGGCATACAGTCTCCTGGGAACTCATTCCTCTGGAAGAGAGCCTTGCCATTGCCCTCTGGGTCTTGGAAATCCTTCACTTGCACTGGTCAGTGAGGAATCAATTCAAAGTAAGACGACCATCTGCTAGTGGCCTAAGCTTGTGATGCTGTATTTCACTTTCAGTGTAGTTTGGCTCGTAACAGGTGCATACCTGAGGTTAATCAGTACTGGTGGTGTTACCAGGGATCTCCCAACTGAAAAGGAGTACACATGCCTGTATGCAGCTTTCATAATACAATTACAATTGTGTTAACTAGTATAACTATCATTCTATCATTTTACAGGCCCCGTGAACCATTATGGAAGATCAGTGGTTTCTGTGAGTCTCTGCAGCAACAGCTTACATCACAAATTGGCTTTTATACCTCAGCTATTTTCCACTGAAGATACATTTCTTCTCCTCAAAGAAAACCTCATCGTCCAGGGTACCAGTATATGAATCCACACTCTTTGTTACCATTCAGCTCTACCAGGAAACCAAGAGGCTCGTGCACTTGCTTTGAGAGGGTCCTAACTCCTCAGTGTTGACATGCAGTGTGTTTTCTGTCACCTCACTAAGGAGAAGGATGCTGTGGGACAGCCTTTCTGCCAGCAGTGCAAAGTGCTTGAAATGACTGTGCAGGGAACAGAGAGCTGTGAGCTGTGACGTACCCCAGTGAATTGTTCGGCAGGGCAAGGGTCAGCAGGCTCAGCCTTGTCCCAGGCTGCCTGTCTCCAAACGTCCCTGCCTCCCTTCTAGCACAACTAGACATTGCACTCATCTCTACTACTTCTGTTTCCCTAAAGCACTGATGTTTTCTCCATAGCGAAAGTGTGCTATATGCACAAAATGTCCTATAGTGTATAAGGGCACTTATAAGGATACTTGTATAATACAAAGCATACGCAGTATGTTGCTTTTTATTCAGACCATTTAATCCTCGTAAAGGTCATCCATATTCTACAGGACTATGAAAATTTTTGTGAAAAACTCTCAGGTATGTATGCTGGAAGGCTGCTCTTTAGCCACCACCAAACCTCTACAGGCTTCTGGGCATTCCTCCTTACTGCTGCCAGCCTTTTATCTATGGAGATAAAGTGTTCCTCCATAATATCTCTTCTGTCTAGCAGCCTGGATTTCTGTATCAACCCTTCTATGTGGGCTGCCTTCTTGGCAAAAAGCTTGCTGTTTGGGAGAGGAGTAGGAGCAGAAAAGGCTCCCAAAAAAACATTGAAACAAACAAATTTTTAAGATTTACTTTTACAATTTTGGTAAGGATCCAACCAGCCTGTGTGTGGGGAGGAGACTGGGAAGAGATTGCCAACTGTCTTGGTGGCAGCCTACTTGGCTTCTGCCAGGGCAGCTGCTTCCTTGACACCTGCTATTCCTCTGGGGCCAGAGAAGTGCCCTGCCGTGGGGTCTTCTGGAGTTGGAGGCTCAGATTAGAAAACATAACATGCTCTTTTCTGGGTATCCATGACCTTTTGAATGCAGCCCATGAGATGATCTGTTTTTCTGTTGTTCCTCCTCCTTTCTGTTGTTTGCAACATTTTTACAATCAACCTGCTGCTGGATGACCCACACCGAATTGTATGTGCCAGCCTGGGAACAGGTGAGGCTAAATTCTCAGATGTTTTCGTGGTGAGGAACTGTTTTTGTCTGAAGACACACACTGTTTACCACATCTGTACTTAGCTTACTGGGACCTCAAAAACAGAGTTTTTAGTCAGAATCTTCAGTTTGATGATCATACCAAAAAAAGACTTCTTGGAGAAGGGCCTTTACCAGGATGACTTACTGACTACTGCTAAACATCCTTCAGCGTGGAGAGGGAGTGGATGGTAGTGCCCTGTGTTCAGTCTGGATGATCTCTCTGTTTTGGTCGTAACCTAGAGATGAGAACCTGGAATGAGCTTTCCTATAACTGTGGGAAACAGCAGTTGAGATGGGAGTGTTGGTCTGGCTCTGCTGTGGGAAGTGTTTGATGCTAATGGTCCATCCCTCTTTTTTCCTTGTTGCCTGCTTTGGAGGGATTGGGTTGATTCCTTTGTGCTGTTGCAAGGATTTGCTCTATCATTAATCACAATAGCCACATCATCCTTTGGGAAGACATCGTCTTCTGCTGGGAGTTGTTCTTACTCTTGCTGCTTTTCAGCCAGATCTGGGACGGAGGCTATGTGATCTGCTGCTCTTCCTGGTGGCGAAATACCTGGAGTGGGCACTGCAGGAAAATCTACTGATGTTCCTTCTCCTGAGGAGGTCAACATTTGGGATCCATACCATGGGCAGGCTGTCCTGATAGAGGACAAGCAGCCTTAGGAGCTTGGAGTGGTCTTGTGGAAGAAGGTGGAGGGCAGGGAAGATGGGAGTGGAATAGTAATCGGGGCTTCTTCCGTACTGGATGATATGCACTTTGTCATGTCTGTCTCCTAGGTGCCAACAGCTACTTGCTTTCAAACCATACCATATGTCCCCAGAGTGCAGCCTGTGTTGGCGCTTCCTTCTGCCCCAAGCAAGCACAATCAAAGCAATGCAGCAGGGCTGTTTCTGCATTTTGTCTTACATAAAGGATCTGGGGGTGAATTGTTTATGATTGAGGCAGAAGGATGGGTGATGATGTTGTATTTAAGGCCTTCTACGGCCTTAGTGCCCTCAAGGGTGGCGAGTCCACGCAGTTATAGAGTATGGAATATTTAGGATTTCCCAAATCCAAGGAAAGCTGACATGGAGATGTGGATTCTGGTACTCTGTGATACCAAAATGGCAAATCTGAGGATCTGCAACTTCTGTCCTTGTCTCGATTGAAGAAATATTGTTTTAGAACTGACTGGGGTGAAGAAAAATCCAGTGAAATTGTGCAGGATTCCTGTCAGGAATTTTATGGCAGATAATATAGCAGAACAGATGGTGTTGGCATGGGAAGAAAAGGAAAAGGGCAGGTTTGCTGCTGGAGGTTTCTGAAGTCAAATCTTCTGAAGCTGGTCTGTATCTCTACCACAGGACTCAATTGCACGGTCTGAATTTTTTAATGTTTTCATAACTGTAGATGTGAATCATTCTGTTTGGAAAAATAAGGTGTGACCTCAATTTGTTTTCTGACTTTTTTTTTTTAATTAAAATGGTAATAAAAAAAGAACATAAGATGATTATATTGTTCTTTCCAGGCTTTGGTGCTTGATTGCATTATATAAATGCACCATTGTAGTCTATTTAACTTTGTTCTTCAATAACAAAAAAACAGTTGGATCAATAAAATTTAGCAATTGTACTGTTTGCTTATAGATTTGCTCACTGGTAGAAACATTAAGGGGTGTTGCTGAAAGTAAGCATCCTCTTCCTGCAAGGCTGTGAACACGGGCTGTAAAATGCATCTGTAAGGGAGGTACGCAAAGTAACAGGAAATCAGCGCAGTCTTATTGCAGTTTACTAGTGCGTGGTAATGATGTCACCTTTCTAAAACAAGTGTTAGGTCCTGAGAACAGAAGTAGTAATTTTCTTTGTTCCACAATCCTATGCTTGAATGCAATGGTCTCCGGTTAGCTATCTGGCTGAGCCAATATGCAGTTAAGAATAGGAAGGGGAGGGTCGTTTGAGCTTTCTTCTGGGGCACCTATTGTCCTCTTGGAAAAAAGTATATATATTCATATACACTTTTTCTTTAAGTGATAAAGCCAGTGATAAAACCTGTGTATTTAATGTTGTGTCATTATGCCAACAGTTAATAAAATCGTGCTTTTGCAGGTCCTTATTCCCTTCATTTCTCCAGTTAATGAAATCACCTGATAATGGGAGTGACACAAGTTAGCACAATTTGGGCTGTCAGAATTCTTGTTTGTTGCTTAAAAATAGCAAAAACAAACAAGAGGAAGAAGAATAAGAAGAATTACTCTATTGTCCTAATAACAGAAGTGCAGGATCTGTTCAATTAAGTACTCTCCTATTTTCTAGAAAACAATGATAATGGTTTTAGCAGATGAAAACTTTTTCTTTTGAAGTACTTTGACTCAAGCTAAAGGTATTGGTTTCAAAGGAAACTTGTAACCCATGAGCCTATTTAAAGTGGTTACTTTAACAGCCAATAGTATTTTTATGTTAGGAGAAAGATTTGCAATGATAACCTGTATTCCAAATTTCAGTGAGTTTTCTTACTTTTCCTGGGTTTTTTTTCTCTCCCCCCTGCCCCCCTCCCCCCAAGGCAGAGTGGTTAGGTCTGTTTAAATGTGTTAATGGCTGCACACTAGACTCCTGACAGAAGTCTAATCACAAAAGTGATTAAATTTAGGTGCTGAAGAATCCCGTGTTTTTTCTTGCTTCCTTTTTTCAAGTGGTAGAAATTTTTGTTAGTGTTTGAAGAGTCTGATGTTCATGTGTACTTTGGCACTAAGAGGAGGGATTGTCCTCATCACATTAATTTTTAGCCACCTTTTGCACTGTGCTTTTTAACACTTTTGTGAAGTGTCTTACCTTAGTGCAAACATTTCATCGATACATATGAATGTCATCCTTAAATTCTTTATAAATAAATATGTTACAATTCTTATGTTACCAAAATTATTCATAGTGCAGTACTACAGAATTTATTCTTATGAATATATTAATATTCATTCAAAGTGCTTTATTAAAAGAAGTCAATGCAGTTATTCATTTCCTTTGAGTGGGAAACTGAAGGAGAAGAGAGTGAAAAGAGTCACTGGGGCAACACATCAGCGTACTGTTAAAATCAGAAAGATTGTCCTGTTTTTAGAATTCTGTTTCAATGCATCCCATACCATCCACATAGGTGGTATATATACCTACCACATAGGGTGAATCCAATGTCCATAGGCAAAAATAATATGTTCAAATATTAAGGGCTGTCACTGTCCTACTCAAAAGACAAACATCCTGTAGATTATGGCAAGTTTGCAGAGCAAAAAGCCAAAACCTGAAGTTCCCATATGTGTGACTCCCTCTTTAGGAGGGCTTACATCTGTATTTCATATTTTGGAGTCTCGTGCAGTTCATGAAGTTATCTGTGTCCTGTCATGTTGAATATGGTCAGGTGTCATTATATGTAGTATTATTTCCTTTCTGGCTTGAAAAGAAGTAGACAGTGAAACTCTGACTTTGTTCTGCCTAACACTAGGACTCCAGGAGTTTCTGGATGCCAGCTCTACCCACCTTGTTTAATAAGCTACGTTGGTTCTGCGTGTCAAAAGCAAATGAGCATTTACTCTTTTAGAAACTGCAAAAATGAAAGTGATGAAGAATTTCCCAGGGTTTCAGTGTTCAAGTCTTAAACAGTGTAATAATGAGTATCCAGAGAAGGCCCCTTTATGCCAATAGATCTAAGTTGCACGTGCTATTAACATAGGGTGCTTTCAGTTAAGTTACTGAGACTGATCCAATAATCCCAAAGCAAAGAATATTCCAGGTGTGTTGGAAACTTTCTACGCTCTTTGCAGCCTAACACTTTCAGCTACATTCAAAGGTGATGTAAATACATCTGCTCTTCACTGCCAGGCATCCTTACTACTTTCAGGTAGGTTTGCTTATAATTCTGTCCTCAAAATATTATATTGCTGTTTTCAGATGAGTCCAAGGGGGATATCGCATGACTAAATCATATAACTAAATAGTCATCACAGCCAAAGTCTAGCAAGAAGGGTTCCCAACAACGTATTTCTGTTGCTTGAACAATGCAAGTTGGTGGTCTTCTGACTGTTTCTTTCCTAAAGACAACACTGTCTTGAAAGCAATATGAAACCACTTCCTTCTCCAGGTGACAGAGGAGCCAACACATATAACTAAATAGTCATCACAGCCAAAGTCTAGCAAGAAGGGTTCCCAACAACGTATTTCTGTTGCTTGAACAATGCAAGTTGGTGGTCTTCTGACTGTTTCTTTCCTAAAGACAACACTGTCTTGAAAGCAATATGAAACCACTTCCTTCTCCAGGTGACAGAGGAGCCAACGAGGAGAGGTGCTACACTGGACCTTGTTCTCACCAACAAGGAGGGGCTGGTGGGGAATGTGAAGCTCAAGGGAAGCCTGGGCTGCAGTGACCACAAAATGGTGGAGCTCAAGATCCTTAGGGCACCGAGGAGGGCACACAGCAAGCTCACTACCCTGGGCTTCAGGAGAGCAGACTTTGGCCTCTTCAGGGATCTGCTTGG
>NW_008825150.1:3962461-3981366 GCF_000699105.1 Pygoscelis adeliae
CAGGTTGCCCAGAGAGGTGGTGGCTGCCCCATGCCTGGAAACATTCCAGGTCAGGTTGGACGGGGCTCTGAGCAACCTGATGTAGTTGAAGATGTCCCTGCCCACAGCAGGGGGGTTGGACTAGATGACCTTTAGAGGTCCCTTCCAACTCAAGCTGTTCTATGATTCTATCTGTTGGGAGAGGAATAAAATGACTTTATGAGTAATAAAAAACCCGAAAACCTTTTATAATGTTGCAAGACTTTCAGTAAAGGGGGATTCTAGCTAAACAACCTCAAAATGGCATTGCTAATTATGACTGAGATCTATGAGGTGTATGTAACACTTCATAAACAGACAGAGTTTTGAGAACTTTTCATCTTCTATTTCCTGAGAAAATAGAGATGATCTAGCAGAGAGGGGAAGGCAACCAGTAGACAGGTCTTGTACCTACCGATGCTTTTTGATCTGGCTGAGCTTGTACACAGACAGTTCCATTAACAGCTCAGGCAAAAGTGCTACAAGCTATGAGGACAACAGCTGAATAACATACAGATTTTGTGTGTACTGCCTAGGTTTGCTGTATATATACTTGACAGTCTCTTTGAGCTGCAGTGTGTAACAGTAAGGGAGGTGAGGATAAAATGAGGAAATGGCCTTCTGAGACCTCTTTGCCATGTATCTGGAGTTGAAAGTACAACAAATAATGTTCAAATCATTAAATTATTCATAATGAACAAGTTCAATGGCTTTCAATCTAAAACCCCAGGCATACAGGGATACCTTTGTTCTTCAATAAACAACTTTAGTGGGCTTAACATCAGGCCTTAATGTTATTCAGAAGAATTGAACTTTGTATGCTTTGGATGTAACACTTCATAAACAGAGTAATTCGGAGTTGATGAATCCCTTTTCTTTTAGCAAAATAAATACAGAAGTCACTTATGAAACATGCATATATGTGACCAGGGACTTAAATATTCCTCATGATTTGATTTCCTTCAGGAAGTAGAGAGAAATAGATGCTGAACAGATAAAGCCGTTACAAGAATCATTCCCCTGGTGTTTAAGCTCAGTCATCAACAGATTTGGAACTGTGATATAAGTGACCTTTGAAAAACATGAACTACTATCAGAATATGCAATTTTTAAGACATATCTCAATGTTATAGGAAAGATGGAAATTACGTCAGTAGCCAAGAGACACATTTTCCATTTAAAGCTTAACATCATAGCAAGGTAAATTGTCTATTACCAGTGGAAACAGATTTTTATGTCTACACTGACTGGTGTGTTCTTGCTGTTTTATTTCATTCTGTGCATACAAAGCAAGCGTATTCAGTTTTTTTCAGCAGAGTTTATGGCTGCTTTTCATCTTTGGGGTAGTATAAAGCAGGTAGGGTATGTTAATGAATCTGGACCTATACTTTAACAAAGTAAATACTCTAGGCAAATATTTACTGTGCCTGGCAATCAGCAATGCGAGATATAAAACAACTTCTAAAGTTCACATCTTTTTCTTTGTGCAGCTGATCACTTGTTTTTTCAAACCTAGATTTGCAGCTGCTTATGTCTATGGGTGAGGGAGAAAAAAAAGCAAAGAATGAATGCTCTTTGGAGTATTCTAGATCAGACGTTCCCTAAAATTGGCATACTTACCAATTTTGACATTTCAGGCTTTTGTGAATGCCTTCTTTCTACTTTCTCCAATCAATATTCTATTTCACAGCAACAACAAACATGTGGCAGAAGCAAAACGGCACAACTGCATCAATGAATGCAACAAAGGAAATTGAGTTGTTGGTTTTTTTTTTCTTATCTGCTGTAATTCTTCATGACAGACTTCCTTTCTGCTTTGAGTATTCCACACACCTGTAGAACAAAATGTTTTAAAAATTCTTCACAGCAACAGTGTGGAATATGGAGCTGCTCTCTTTGCTGGAGGTTAGAGAAATGGTACTGCAGATGAGCGGGAGCGTTACAAGCAACAAAGGTTGTCCTGTATATCTAACCATACTGTTCCTCCTGATGCTCCTGGGAGAACAGAGGCTCTTGCGATAAGCCAAGACATCTCTATAATATAGGTGATGTTACAGAGGAAATATTTTCTGCCCCGTCCTCTGTTTTGTGGAAGGGAGAGTCTGGTGGACTAGGGGGTGGAATCCAACCCTCTCTGCCTTTCTGTGCTTTTTATTATGTAGAGAGTCCCCAGCAAACAGAGCTGCTGTAAGAGGAGAACAGGCTGCCTTTGGCCCTGTTGCGTGGCCCTACGCGGGCATGTCAGAACTTTGGGAAGCTGAGGGACGATGTTGCCTGGAGCGTGGTAGGGTGCTTTGAAAGCACCCCAGGGCCATGGGTCTGCACTTGCCCCTTCCTTTGGGCTCCTCCAAGCTGGATTTAACATAATGGAGAGCCTTTCCTCCTGCCACTGTCAGCAGTCCTCACAGATGATTATTCACAGGCATCCTGTTGTGATGATTTATTATGAATTACAGAAGCCTAGCATGGCTGCATAACAGCATGAGCAGCAGTAGAGTTACCAGAAACAAACATTGAAAAGTTTTTTGGCACTGCATGTTTGCTAGGCATTGTAATATCGGTTACAGGCTGCACGTAGAAAGTTTGGAGGGGAAAGTTTGGAGTTTCCCACCTAGGAAGACTGAAAGGAAAAAGTCATTCCATGATGCTAACGCACAAGTGGCAGGTAGTGAAGGCTAGTGAGTT
Source organism: Pygoscelis adeliae (assembly GCF_000699105.1). Lineage (NCBI taxonomy): Eukaryota > Metazoa > Chordata > Aves > Sphenisciformes > Spheniscidae > Pygoscelis > Pygoscelis adeliae. Next base: position 3,965,165 of record NW_008825150.1, read on the forward strand.
GTTATATTTTTCTTTGGTTTAAACCAATTTGATCTCAGAAACACTATTTAAATGTGGTCATGATGCTGACAGCTTGCTTCCTGGGGAGGTATACACAACTGTGCAGAATTACTGGTGTATATTGTAGCAAGGGATTAATTACAAATTTAAACTTTATGCTCAACATTGTGGGTCTTTTAAATACACGGAGAGCCAAGTGGCTCAGCCAGGTAATTTAGTCTGGTTACATTAAATAATTGCATGTTTATTGGGTCCCATAAGCCAAGAATTTGGCTGAAAATCTGTTATCATATTGAGTCTTGCAGTACATTGTTGTCTCTGTGTTGTCATTTAAAATAAGATGTGGTGAAAGAAAGGTAGCAGAGAGAGTATTGTCACTGAGTCATGAATAAATGGTCAAAAATAATACAGTCTATAGTGGGCTTAATGGTTCTTGGTTCTTGCCTGCCAGAAATCTTTCTTGGCACATGATTTTCTTGATTTTGCAGTATCTATCAGAGCTGGCTCTGGAGATTTTAAACATAGCACACTGATGTGTGTTGTACAAGATCGTTTGTAATATTGCCTTCCTGCCCTGCTACAGGAGGAGGAACACTAGACCTCTTCCTGGCTTTGTGAAATGATCCTGCAAAATAAGTGCGACTGTTGATAGCTAAAATCTACTTCTGGATTTCAATCCTCGTTTCAGGTGAAAAAAGCAGCCTGCTCCAAAGGCATGGAGGAATTAACATGTTAATGCATATAGAGAGATTATGATTTAGTGAATTAGTCAGAAACCGAAGTACTAGGTATTTTTGCAAAATAACAATGAGTCAAAAAGTTGGCTGAGACAGAATAGAAACTGGCCTTTCACACATCCACATGTAGTCAGGGGAGCAGCTTAGCTAGCATAAGTTACCACTGTCAGCTGAGCTACGGAATTAACCATGTGTGTGCTCCCAGTCAAGGGAACATGCAAAGTCAACTTTCAAGGTGTTTTCAGTTAATATGCTTTACTTTACAATGGCATCGGAGTAGCACAGAGACATCTTACCTGGCTCTGCAGACAGGTGGTGACATACTAACATCCCGTTTTAATAGTGGTTGCTCTGGTAGCACGTGTTGCATGTTCCTTAAAAACCTACCTGAAGTTTCTCGCTTTTATCTGAAAATTTATAAATAAAAGATATGAACTGAATATGTGAACATCCGTCCAGGGATCTCTATGTGTTAGGAAAGCATATTTTAAAATGTCTTCAATGTTTTTCCTCCTTTTTTCTCCAAATTTCTAAATGTTAATGTACAAAAAGTTTCAGTTAGCTTTAAATGTCTTTGGGGAGTCCTCTCTCCTAGGGTTTTTATGATTCAGAATGCAATTTTATACAAAAGTGTTCTTGAAGCATTTTGAAAGCTTCCCTGTGAATTATTTCTGGCCTTCTGGTATTTTATAAAGCATAATATTTTGCAACTGAAATATTTTTAGCATGATTTTAGCACGTCTGATTTCCCAAAATCATAGAGAGCCTCTCCTGAAACAGATGGAAAAAGTGATAAACAGCTGAAGGGGAGGCTGGAAATAAAATGGACAAGTTATGAGTGATATTCTGTGTTGGACCCCCTTCTATTAACTTCATCTCCTTTGATCTCAGACTCTTTCTGCGCAGAAAACTTGAAGCCTTTTTTTTTTTTCTCTCCTTTTTGGGGGAGGGGGTGGGGACTGAGGAGGGGAGGGAACATCTTTGGGACTTACATTTCAGGAATTCATCTTCAGCAGCGGAAGGCAGAAAGAAAAATCTCTTCTGACTTGGTTATTTCATAATTTGGCATTATTACAAGTTTCTTCCAACCTCCTCTAAAATATTAATTACCCTTGTTGTAGTCCTGGCGGTGTGATTCTGTGTATGACTACCTTTGGTTTTTCCCCTACTTACAACTGCTTTCAGATGCATTTAATGACAGTAATTTGCTGAAGTAGACTCTTTGAATTTGTCCAGGAGATGAAAATAGCCCTCTAGACTTTTTTCTGTGGCCCCAAAGCACAAATCCCAGGATGAATCTGAGCCCTCGAAGAAACCATCCAACCTCTCTCCCCAACCAACCGTGAGCTCAACACCAGGTTGTCATCATGCTTTTTTTTCCCCTGAAAGGAAGGTTATCTGCCTGCAGTATGTATTTGCTTCTTCAACACCTGTGTTGTGAGGACCCAATGTGCACATGGCGGTGCTGCCTGGGCTCCGGGGAGCGGGGCTGCGTGCAGCCCTGGCACTTGTACATGCTGCAGTTTGATCCGTGACAGAGTCCCGGAGCAAACCCCTGGGCTGGGGTACCAGGCTCTGCCCATCCAGTGGGCAACGCTGGAAAGATCAGGGGAGTTTGTGCTTCAGTCTTCCCAAAAGATGCGTTAGGATTAAAATTCTAGCCCCATAATTTCTTTCTCATGGTGTTTTTCCTCCCATTGAAGTAAATGAAAACAGGATCAGTCCCAATGACAATAATTATTTCCCAATGATGGAAAAGGGCACAGTGGGAAAGTACTCTTGAAACAAAGATTGTAATGCATGAAGAAGCCAGTATTTTTGGTTGCTGAGGGACTGCTTTAGTCCTTAGACCCCCCAAAGGCCGGAGCTATCCGTCATGCTCTGTCATTGCAGACAGCTGGTGCACAGCAGGCACCGACTTTGTTGCTGTAGGCTTTTGTGTTGCTTTAAGATTTTTATAATTAAATATGAAGCAGCGGTTAAGTATAATACAAACTCGACAGGGTGTTTTCTCAGTAAATCGGTGCAGTTCCATCGGCTTAATTTATAATAGCTAGCCTACTGGTGTGCTGGGATCCTTAACAGTCATGCTGACCAATATGGTTTCACTGTTCTTTTACGCCAGTGTGTGTGTAATCTCTTTATTTTTGCTTTGTGCTGAGGCTATAGAACTTCTTCAAGGTTATAGTGCATCTTGTTGTATGTTTTCAAAGTACTATCGGTCCTGTTCTTCACGGTGTTTCTTGGTGTTATGATAATCCTAATAATAATAAAAAAAGTTCCAGAGTAAATTCTAAATTGGGGAGGCATGATGTAGTGATTGAAGCCTGGTGTTTGTGTCAAGCTTCCAGGAGGGGGGTTTGAGCTCTGCTGGGGAGCTGCTGTGAGTTAGGGGGTCGCCCGCTGTGATCTCTCAGTCCTTCAGACGGGGCTGTAGCCTCATTTGCTCCATACAGAGGTAAAGATTTAGCAACATTTGCCTTAGATGCTCCTACCAGTTTGAGCAGGTTTGGCTGAAATTTGCCCTAAAAGTACCTTCTGTTTGTTCTCCTCTGCTTCAGAAGTGTTTTCATTTCAGTGAAGGTACATAAATGTATATCCAAGAAACAGCTATGAAAAAAAATGGTCTGATATTTATTACAGTGGGTGGGTCAATGATTCCTGCCAGCTTAATCACAGAAGTTAGCATCATAAATAAAATCATGGTGTCACTGGAACTGAGCTTTGCATAAATCTAATGTTTGACAGATTATAGTATTTTCCAAAGACAGTGGTTATACAACCTCTCCAGGTTCTTTTAACATATACACATATATAATATTTTAACCAAACGTAGGATAAAATGTGCCCTAAGGATTTTCAGATTTAGTTTATTTTGACATTTGTTGGGTTTTTTTTTTTAATAATCTTTGGTGGGGAGGGTTGTAGTGAGAAGCATTTGGTCTGTTCTACATTTCTTGGTTAGTTATGCTGGTTTTATAATTTTTTATCGGAAAGTGTAAGACTGTTGTCTATTTTTACACTTAGACCATAGACCATATTTGATCACCCATGCTAGGGTGCTGTTCTTACTGTGGCAAAGCATACAGAGGTTTGAGCAATATAGTGAGTTTCTCTCTCCAAGGCTCCCCTTCTCTCCTTAGCATCTCTTACCCCATATTGCATTAGCCAGCCACAGTCAGGAAAAGACCTAAGTTATGTTCAAGAATTTGTGTCACTGGGCCAATTTCACATCTGCTATAAGCCTGATGACAGTAGGAATTAATTGAAAGGCAGTGTTTCCTATATTCCCCTAACTGGGGTCACATAGTTGCACAGAGCCTGTCTCATATGGTTTTAACTTTGTTCACAAGACAGGCACATGATGGAGCCAATATTTCAGCTGAGTAAAACAGCGAGGATGCTGGATAATTTTTATTAGTAGCTGTGTCCATGACTGAGATCACTGTCCCAGCTTTCTAATTGCTGAACGCTTTGGTCAGGACCAGCCACCCTTCTTCTTGCTGGCACCAGAGCACCCTTCTCCTCCTCTGCCTGGAAATGGCAGAGCACCCCCTGACCAGAGCCGTGCTCCCGCTATCTGCTTGGACTGTAAGGAAGATAAACCGGTGCAGGATTATTCTGCCAGTGTATTAGAGTGGATATCTTATGACTGACATCAGTGTGTTTCAGTGGAAGTTCTCAATATGCTGTGTTTATGCAGGAGTAGTTTATAAGGCTGAACAGGTGGGAATGAAGTTGAAGATCCATGAGTGTGTCCAACAAGGACATGGTGAAGATAGATACTAGAGAAAAGTCTAAAAGCAGTCTCTCACCCAGTGAAAGGATTTGGACTTTTGAACTCGATTTCAATGGATCAAGGAGTCCTCTCTTTTTCTTATTTTCTTCTATATCTGCAGCTTTTTATGAAAACAGGGACATTGAAACTCTTAAATGCTTTTTAACTTATTTTTGTTGGATGAGAACTACCAGCCACTGCACAAAGTGAGTCTGATATCCCTCCGACACCATCCAGTGCGTTCTCCCTCAGTAACAGGGCAATAAAAGTAAGTAGCTGCTACCTTGAACATCCATCTCAGTTTCGGGGCGGGGCGGGGGCAGGAGGTTTAGCACTTTGTTTTCACTATTTCTTGTTTCGTAAGTCTTTGTCTTCTTTCTAATAAACCTGAGGTTTATTAGAATGCTTTCACTTCGTATTTAAATGAGTGGAGGAATGGGCATTTGAATCATAGCCTGGTTTCAATTTGAAAGGAATTGTAATGAGACTATAAAAATAAGAGGACTGCAGTGTATGTAATCCACATGAGGCATTTTGCTAGAAGTGAGAGATCGTTACTAAAGCCTGCTTATGTCATTTTGATTTTTCTGAATACATTATACAAAGTAGAACATTCTCATGACACGGTGTCTGGTGGCCTTTATATTGCTTTACTGAGCAATTACTTTATGGCTGCTATTCAGGCCCCCAGATTACATAGTTTCTCATATTATTCTCAATGTGATTCAGATTCTTTGCTCACTGAAAACATTGTACTAACACTATAGACATGTAAATGATGCATCCTGCTTTAGCTCCCGATTAAGCAAGGTGGCTGGTGGATATAGCCATGATTGTTTTTGACATGTTGAACCTTTCAATTTTTATAAGACTTTGGTCAGCTGCTTTGTGCAGACTTTTTGTTTTTTTCTGGCATGCCTTGTTGCCTCTAAACAATAATCGTGTAAATTTAAACCATATATTTGTTTTTCACTATGGAAAAAAAGACAGCCATGTTTAAGCTTAGGTCAGACTCAAATGAGAAACAAATTTATCATGATAGCCTTTAGAAGAAAGAATTGTTGAAGAAATGTTTGCTTATAAAAACAGGAGATAGATTTTAGATTACAGCAGCCTTCCTGCTAGCTGCAGATGTGTTTTTCCTTCAGAAGATGTTCTGTAATTGTAAAGGTGTATAATTTCAGAGGATGTCACAGTTGTCATGGTGATTGCATTAATATTGCATGAGCATAAAGCGTGCATTAATGTTGTGTCAGTTCCTCCTGCTCTCAGGCTACCACAAATTACTCATTTTTGCCATTAAAATTCTGTTAATTTTTCCCTATGAACATTCCTATTACAAATATCAGTTCAAGTATCTTTTTAATTGTTCACTCTTAATTTGCATAGAGAAGTTGCCACTCCTTCTGCAGAAGGAAGGGACTCTATAAACTTAAATGCATGACTTAGTTGCATTGCTCAACAAACACCAGGAGGAAGGAGGAGTAGTGGGTATGGTAAAAGCTGCAACTTAAAATTAGGACATGATTATTCTCCCTTTTATCTGCTACATTTATGTCTTTCCCCCTCATATTTTGCTCATTTTTCTGTCTCAGGTTGAAACTTGCCCCTTTTTGAGTCAATGAAAGTTTGGCTACTGGTAATCAGGACTTTAGCTCCACGTTATCTTTAAGGATGCATGAAAAGAGCCACAGAATAACAAAAATAAGAATAACCAGAAAATCACAGAAATTCCCAGTGGTTCAGACTGTGTTGCTATTGCCCATGTTTTGCTAGCTCTGCTGGAGCTGAGGAAAGATGAAGTTTGTGGGATAGGAAAGGTCATGGAGATACCTTGCTCCCCCTTTCTCTTCAGTTGACTTCAGTAGGCGTTACTAAAACTCATAAAGATGCAAGAGATGTTATTGTTTCTGCTTCCTGCATATATTGGGTCTCATCGAAAGTGGAAAATGTTGTGTTAACTCAAACAGCTAATCCCAAAAGCACGTGTCTCTCTTGTGTACACTTGCACTGCCTGCACAAGGATGAATCTGGTCGTGTAATGTTTTGCTAAAACCCATTTTGAAACTGCAGCTGCTGCAGCATTCAGCTCCCTGCTCGTCAAGCACTGTTTGTCTGTGTCAATAACCTTCTGCTCCTCTGCCTGCACTAGCTGTCTTTGATTTGGATTTTCATTTTAGGACTTCAAAGCCCTAAACAAAGCCTATCTGTCCAAGCGTATGTTTGTTAAGTGGCTCAGGCAGATTCATTCCTCTCTTGTTTCCATATGGTTACTATTCTGGCACCTCCAGTTGGCTGTAGCAGTGTCAGTAGAGCAACGGGAGAGAGGCTGTCTTTTAAGATACATTTACACTTTATACAGGGGCCGTGTGTTGTCTGCACTCCTTCATGGAAAAAGTCCCTTGACCAAATTTCATGCCTGTGCCATGGCCAAGCTGATACACCCAGCATCTCAGAGGGATTTGTTAGATGTGTCTCTTCAATATTCATAAATAAAAGGCTATTTTTCAGCATGTAGCATGCTGTGTTCACCTAGAAATGTTGCATAAACTTGTTTTCATCTTTTCTTTATGTGCTGGTTGCTTTCCTCACAGCTTTAATCCTGCTGGTAGGGAAGTGAGCGTGCCTGGATGGTCATCACCTTTCAAAGTCTGCACCCTTGAGCTTGCCTCTTCCTTCCTCTCCACAAGCCGGACCTTGCTGTCCTTCAGGCTCTGTTTGTCCTCAGCTCATTGAGAAGTTAGCAGCTGTCTGCTCATGGTAGTTTTATAGCGCTTTACATTTGTACGTTTTGGTACAGGCAGAGCTTGCCTGCAGTTTGGTACAGGCAGGTATCTGTTGGATAGAGTCATAAATACTTCAGTTAGAGCTACAGGTGTAATGCCTTAGATAATGAGGAACGGGAGGTTGTAATCAATTAACTCCTGAGAACCTTATAATTAACACTCTTAGTGGGATGGCATTTTTCTTCAAACTGTTTGGAGCACTAAATCCAAAGCGCAGCACTAGAGACCTAGGAGGGCCCATCAGTGAAGCTGTCATGTGCATTAAACCAGGAGCAGAAAGCCTTTGCGCAGCAAGCACTGTAGTATTTAGGAACATGCACTAGCTGTGCTCCAGATCACTTACTTGGGATTAACATTCAACCTTGCAGCCTTCTTTTTCAGCACCTGAAATATTTCAGCTGCTTTTATTTTCTGTTCTCTTTCTACTTAAAGTAAATCAAGTTTATTTTTCAGTGCTAGCTTATGATTCACAGTTAATGGGAAGGTGGAGCAGGGCCAGTAATGCATTTGATTGAGAAGATCTGTTCTGCTGGGTTTTTTGTGAGGAAATGAAAACAATGAACTGCAATAAATTTGCTTATTAAAGAAACATTAAAGATTCTGTTGTAAAATAGGATTCTTCATGATATTTTTCCCTGAGTCAGTTAAGTCTTGTATTTCTAGAATTAAGAAAGAGAGTCATTAAGTTTAGCCAAGGGTTTTTAATTAGCGATACTATAAATAAAAGGAATACATGGTTTACAAACACAACTCAACTTCACTGATTTCAGTGACATTACCACAGATAGGCACATATCTTCCCTTATTCTTTGCAAGGGCCGTGGGTTTTTTAATATCTCTGTAGAACCAGAAAATTTAAAACCCCTTTAATTAAGTCTTTCAGGGAATTTCTGGCATTATTAGAAGTGGAAAACATCAGAAATCAGAGAAGAGCTAGGTGTCCCTAGAAAAGACACCGTTCTGCTATGCAGAATTATGCCCTGCTGACATCCTTCATAGGGACTGACTGCCCCAGAATGAAGTAAGAGGCATTGCTGTCACTTTGGCATGGACCAGTAGAGCTTTCATGAAGCACATCCAAAATATATTGAGAGCTTTAATGCAAATGCTGCTCCCAAGCACATCTCCTGGAAGGCCTAAGGTCAACCACAGCCCTCTACTTCATTATTAATTCCTCTCGATATTTCTTACTGCTGAATGAGGGACACAAACTGCAGCATGGACAGCAGCCTGAAGGCTGTTGAAAATCCGTCCTTGCCATCCTAACAGTCCTGTCTTGCACAGCATAGACAGAGGTCGCATAAATCTGTGTTTAAAAATATGATAGCGCTGCTGCTTTTAAAGTGTGGCTTATTTCCATTCAACATATTTTCGGTACTGCTGTGATCATGTTTAATATTTTAACAAAAACTCTTTTGAAGATACTGTCTGATATTTCTCACTCTGAGAGGGCAATAACATTCAAGGTTAGCTAACCTTAGCTGTACCTTTGGTGGGTTTTATTCCTGATACCATTCCTGTAGGTACTGCAAGTGTGTATGAAAAGTAACCATTTTACCAATATCAAGCATATTAAGCAAAGACAACCCCATAGTTTGAAAAGTGAGTCAGTTTTGATACTGATGTGGCAAGTCTGTATGTTAAATGAGCAGCTCACAGAAATACCTGTCCCTCGTCACTGTTACCATCAGTGTGTCCAAGGTCCAATTTGATTTCCCTGTAATCAATAGTAAATGCCCTACTTGCTGTGAACAGATTTAAAACCTTGGCTGTAATTAATTTACCCCATCCTGTAAAGACAATCTGTCCTAAACTAAATACTTCCAGATCTTTCTGTGTATTCCCTACTTGGCACTTTATCCATCTACATAACTCTGCCTCAAAATACTTCTCTTTGCTTATCGGATCAGCAAAGGGCTAACACTGCTTTGGTTCATCTCCACAAAACTAGCGCTCCCATTGCAGGGGTTAGTGGTCTGTGGTCCATTGGTCTAGGGAGGGCTGAAGTAGCAGGGTCATGGAAACATCACTCTGGGTGAAGCTTAAAATGAAAATAAATCCAGAAACATATTAAAATGTCTTTGCTTTCCTTTCTGCTTAGTTGAAGTACAGCTGGAAAAGGATCTTTTCCTCTTTCTTTCTGTATAAATGTAAACTAATGAAAAATTTGTAACATTCTTAATCTTTGACAAAAAACCTGCTGTATATTGATGAATAAATTGATTTAATTTCCCCAGAGGGAGCCATAGGCTCAACATTATCTGCTGGGGCAGCACTGCAGTGCTGGTATGATAGTATATGTGGAATGAGATTTTTTTTCTTTTTTTTTTAACCTTTTTTATTGCTTACTATCTTGAATAATGGTCCCCATACTATGACCCTGGATCAAGGTAATCTGCAAAGTTATAAGAGGACTGCTTGTGGTCCACTGCCTGCACTGCACTGTGGTGGAGTAGACAATGAATTTCTGTCTGGTACCTTGTGCTTCAGTGCAGAGACAAAGTTTCTCACCCTTTATACATCCTCCTGACACGTAATGGGATTTGCATCGGGCCTTGCCGCTGGAGTGGTGACCCAGCTGGGGAGGAGGGATGTTGGAAAGCCACGGGCACGGACTGTCCGGCAGCACAGACACGTGGGACCAGGTCCAGGGGTTGCCCTATAAAGTCCCTTCATTTGTCTCTTCTGTGACTTGCTATCATTCTTCCCATGGAGAAAAGACACATCGTCAAACTTTGCAGAGCGTGAAAACCTTACTCATACATGCTTGCTTTGGCTCTGATATCCAGCACATGGAAAGGGTCAAAGTCCTGAAGTAATGGTTGAGTGAGCTGAGCCGATAGAAGGCAAAGCTCTGCACCTTCCTCTGTCCTGCACGGGGAGCCTGTAATATAGTTTTCAAGTAAAACTGTGCAAAATTCCTCCCACAAAGTGTTTTCCAAGAGAGCGATTGGGATATCTGTTGTTCAAAGGGGTACCTGCAATGCAGGTTTCTTGAAGAGGTAGAATAGCCGAGTTTCGAGGAGAGATGCTGTGCTAAAAGCAAACAGAGGAAGCAATGTTCTGCTTTGCACTCCAGCCAGCAATAATCTCTTCCCCTGCTGAATACTGCATTTTTCCTTTATAAAAACATTAATCTGTAGGGTATTGGGACATGGTCAGATCCTGCCAAGAACAAATTGTTAAGTAGTTTCTGTGCTCGTTGCCTCTTAAAGCTGTAACTGTTGGTTTTCATTTTGCAAAATAAGTATCATGGGGCAAAAATGTATTGGCTGTGACATTATAACTATTTCCCAGAAAAATTAATTCTAAACTGAGAGACTTGGAAACAAATAGTTCTTAGAAGGCTCTGTTTGTTTAGCAGCTGTTGTTTATATATGAAACAAAGGAAACTTGGTTAAAATTGTATGATAAGCCCTTACATTTCAAAAAAGGATCCACTTTAAAGTCTCTGTTTTCAGTTGGCTTTAGGTCATGCTACAATGCATGAGTTTCAGACTGACAAAGAACTGATCATACCTTCACAGGAGCTCACCCTCCGAGGTGTCAGACTCAAACTGCACCAGCCAGGCAGCACAGCAGAAACTCCTCTGCTTAAACCGTGCTCTCTGCTTTCTTCGGGACCTCCAACTACATTCAGCACTTCAAATTCCCACCTCTGTGACCCTGTGGCTATCCAACCTTCCTAAAGTACATGAAAGAAAGAAAGTTTCAAATAAGGATGTGCGCAAGCTGATCATCCTACTTAAAGGCACTTTCTGGAAATGCCAAAAAAAAACATGCCAGGCATCTGTCAAGGGCATTTCTGCCCTAGAGAAGGTGCCTCTGTTCGTTCCATGGGGCAGACCTAAAAACCATCACATGTACAAACACGCTTACTCAAATCAATTGTCCATTTTTGCAAATAAGGATCTACTGTAGCATAATAGGTCTCAAGAAAAATTATAGCAATAATGGATATGCTGAGATAACGAAATATGCAATGATTTTACAAAGGAGAGATCTGGAAATGCACAGTTTGCACCAGTCTGAGGTTTAGTATAAGTTGACACAACTCCTACAAAGATCAGTAAGAGTTATGGTCTTCTATAGCAAGATCACTTTGTCCTTGAACTTTATGGACATTTTTATGCTTTGTCACAACCTAAAAATGGAAATATTGTCAAATACTATATCAGCTCACCAGACAGCTTATTTCCTTCCCCCCCCCCCCCCCTGCATAGTTAGTTATTAAAGCTGTTGCCAGTCACTGTAATGGAAGCTGTGTCAGACTGCTTGTATTCCCAAGTTACTCACAATTTGGGAATGTATATGTCTGTCTTCTTGTAATGACAAATACTGCTAGTGTGCTGGTGATAAATTCTGCAGTCATTTCAATAGTATTTTTGCTGTGATTTATAAGCGTTTGTAAGGCTGAGACAGCGGAAGGGATCATAGGAAACCTAATTCTTAGGGCACCTCTCTGCAAGAGAGGAGGATGGTCGTAACCTCGCTTACAAGACTGGAATACTTTGACCCCTTTCGTGTTTGGCTATATGAACTTTCCAGTAATTCCAGTGTATTGAGAAAATGCTGGGTTTAGTGACAAATGAGTTAATAAATCCTTTCCTTAGGCTTTTATTTGGCTTCCACAAGAGAGAGATCTTTAATTTAATATGTCACTGACCACTCTCAGGTATGAGGTTACCTCCACAAATCTTTTTGTACTGTCACCTCTTGGTTGGTTATTAAATTGGTGCTGTCTACAAATTTATTTGGTCGTAAATTATTTGGTAATTATTGATAAGTTCCTTTCACCCTATCTGTCACCTTCAGGTGGTTGTGGGGAAGCAAAATGGAAATGGATAATTTATTTTTCATGGTAATTTAAAAGTGCTTGTGAGTAAGCGGAATATAAAAGAAATTATTATGTTCAGTATCTGAATTTTGCTTTCAGTATAAATGTAAAATAAGGTAAGCTTTCTGGACTAGACATTATTGAACCTTTTTCAGGCTTTTAAAAACTGTTATATTTATGTTCAAAAATAACCTGATGAGAAATTTTATGTATAATCAACTTAAATAATTGCTACGCCAGTCCTGCTTCTTTTCTCCTGAATTTGGAAATGAATGTAGGCCTAAATGCCCTCAAAATAAGTTTGTCTCCAGAAAACATCTTCAACTTCCAATGTTTACAATCAGCTAGCAGCACTGCCCTTGAGCTATTGACTTTGGTGCAGCAAACGGGAATGGTATTTCTGGTTTTCTTTCTCTTGAAGTACTGTTAGCGCCATTGGACACTGAGCACACTGAGGTCCTGTAGCTTGACTCACAAGGTCTTTGTATTAGGAGCTAAAAGTTTCTGGTGTGCACAGAAGGGTATTTAAGCTGGAGGCGGTGTGAGGCATTTATGTGTGGAGTTCACGGCGGCACTAACGTGATGCTAAGATGGAGCTCACCCACTGCACTTCAGAGCAGATGCTGCGCTGCAGGATCTGCTGCCTTTACAGTCCGCTGCATTTGTGTTTCTTGCCTGAGGAAGGTAACCCCTCCCAACAACCAACTGTCCTCTAATAATAAACTTATGTCATCCAGGTTTCGTTATTTTTATGGTTTTTGATCACATTTTTAGTGTTGTTAGGCAGGGATCATTTACGTGATGGCATCAAGGACAGAATCAGAACCATTAAGTAACTCACCAGCAGCAAACAAGTATCACAAGTGTGGTGAAACATAAAACAGATTGCTGTGTATTGATTTTAAAACAAGGTACTTTAAATGAGTAGAAGCTAAAGGGAGGAAACATGGTGCACCGCAGTGCAGCAATTATTTACTAACTGAAGTAATCTGTGCTCTCACTAACTTCTGGAACCTATTTAATCATGTGAGTATCAGTACATCTGCTATGGATCATTCAGTAATGACCACAAAGATATTAGGGAATTATTTGTTGTTGTGTTTTCCCTCCCCCCCAACTTTTTATATTTTATTGTTCCAAAATGCATCACTTCTGTCCCATTGATTTCAGGATGGTAAAACTTGACTCTTTATTTAGGATTTCTGTCACTGTTACGGGCAATTTTTACACAGAACAGTCATGGCTGCAGGGTCTGGCCTTGTATCATTATGTTAGCTAGATACATTTTCATATCAATCATAATTACCATCTAAATTTCTGTTTTAATGCATGTCCAAAGCCCTGACAGTTGGCCAACACGTGGAACAGAGCCAAAGTGAACAAACTGAATTGGGAAGATGCTGGCAAATAAAACTGATGGCGCCATTTGCAGATTCTTGCCCTTTCGTGCCCTCTTTTCTTCCTCCCATGCTGCTAAAAAATACGAGCATGTTAATTAAAAGGAACAAATGATGCAGTAACTAGATCATCACACTGCTCATCCTACATATGGCGAGGCACTTGGTATATGCAGCAGAAATCAATTTCTGGATTTAGTGCACATCCAATTTTTTTTGCCGAAGTGCTTGTCTTCACGAGAAGCTCCTTCTTCCTCCGGGATGGGGAGTAACACCAGCCAAAACTACTGGCTGGGGTAAGCACTCCCTGACCTTGCAGGAACCAGGCTGCTTAGTTATTCCCTGCTTAGTCTTAATGTTTCACAACAACCTCCCATCCCACAGTTGAAAGAGGATGAAATCTCAAAGCTTTGGATTGATTCTAATTTGCTTTTGTGTAGGGATTCCTATATGGGAAATATTTGCATGGAACCTTCCTTTCTGTAATGTAGCTGACTGGTTCTGAAGTCCCATAAGGCCCATAGTTATTCTTCTTCTTGGTAAACAGAAGTTCTCAATGCCAACAAATTTCCTGGTTTTCATCACGGTCCAGCTATTTTTTCTTTTTTTTTAAAAATAGGCCTGGAAAAATAAACCAGCGCATATAAACCAAATTCTGAGTCAAGAGAAACAATGCAATGAGTTTAATGTCTGCAGATGGAAGCTGGAGTAGGACTCTTAATTCTTTTTGCATTTATATATTTCACTATTTAAATACAGAAAAAAAAAATCAAAGAAATCTCTGTTCTCCCCTACAAAATCTCTAGCCTCCACTATGAAAGCAAGGTGTAAAATGTGTAAATAATTGGTGCATCTGGTATAAAAATGACAGGACCAGAATAATTAATGTTTGGGAATGGGGTGTCAGAGTGATATGTAGATATCCACCAGAATGAGGTCTGAGACTCAAAGGCCAATGTTTTAGCAGACATAAACTGTTATAGACCCATGAGTTGCCTGGAGTATAGCGTATTATTGTTGTTTACAGAAACATAGCTGTTGGATTATGATACTGTTTTCAGTGAGATTTATACTCAAGCTCATATTTAGATTCTATATTGGCACCTTGTTCTTCTCCTGCTTCTTACAGCGAGGGAAAACCTACAGCATTGACAAAGTGGGATAGAATTTTTTTGTGGAATCCTAAATTCTCCTTCTCCATGCCCCCACCCCTCCTGGCCCCAGATACACTAGTGATGCTCCGGTATCTACCCTGAGCAAACCTTCTGCATGGTACCAAATGGCTGCTTGTGTGTTTCCGCAGTCACGAGGGTTGTACTAATGCAAACCTGCAAACATGTTCTTTCAACCAAGATTTTTCTCACAGAAGAGAACAAAGATACTGTTGTTGGTATCTGTAAAACATGTATTTCCCATCAACTTCTGCTTTGTTGATAGGTTACCTTAGTATTTCTAAGATGCCAGTCTCTCTGGGTAGGTCGCTGTGTACTTGTGCAACAAGTGAGTGGACGTTTCATTGCTGGGGATGGTAAAATGTAGAAACTTGACAGGTGGTGCTAGACAGAGATGATTTTCAGTGTGCTATTTTTATTTATTTGGACCTGCCCTTAAATCTTAAGTTTTCTTTTTTGCTAGACAGAATATTTCTTATTGAAATATGTATGTATTTCTTAGTCTGAAATATGCTAAAAGCTGAGCTGATTTCGACCCTTTTTTGGCTGTTCCAGGTCCATAGCATTTGAAGGCTTATGTGCAAAGAGGGTTAAGTTGACCTTGGTTTAGAGGAGAATTATGTCAGTCACAGGGTGAGATCAGACTTTAAAGTAGGCACAGAACCATCCCTCTCTTTGCTGATAGGATCTCTCAGACCAAATGAATGCACATCATAAATTCCTCCTATTCCTCCCTTTTAGAAACGGCAGTTGGGGCTGAGACCTGGAGCTTACGAAAGAGAAAGCACAAGCTGCTTCTGTTAGACTGTGTATTTGGGGATGGAAATAGATAACCTGAAGGTTTAGCTTCACTGTCAGTTAATCCATACAAAGTTAATTTCAGTTTCATTTAGAGGTTGGCCACAACTTCCATACACTCTCCTTATCCAATTCATTATCACAGTGCTAAGGTTCCTGCAGTCAGTATATTGCAGTTTACTTTCGATTAGGTTAATTTTTAGCTAGATCAGTTCTGGTCATAGAGACAAATAGAAAGTCCTCTTGTTGATTGCTTGTCTATTTCTGCCCCCCATCCCCGAGTTTAAAAAAAAAAAAGAAGAAGGAGAATGATAGGGTTAATAGTTTAAAGTTGGGGTGTAGTTGGACAACCCTAAATGGAGTAAGGTTCTTGGCCATCGTATGACTTTTTCTGCTTTGAATTTCATCTTATGTTCTGAAATAGTTATGGTCTTGGTGTGTCAGTCCATCTAACCCCCATGCATCATGATCACAAAATTGTACATTGCACTCAATGCTGTCGTGAAGACTGAACTGAAAACTAGTAGAATACATAGAATCATAGAATCATTAAGGTTGGAAGAGACCTCTAAGATCATCGAGTCCAACCGTCATCCCAACACCACCATGTCCACTAAACTATGTCCCTAAGCACCTCATCTACACGTCTTTTAAATACCTCCAGGGATGGTGACTCAACCACGTCCCTGGGCAGCCT
>NW_008825150.1:3982229-3996441 GCF_000699105.1 Pygoscelis adeliae
AAACTCTCCTTTTTTTCCTGAGTCCCAGCAAAAGCTCCCCGTTCAGCCAGGCCGGCCGTCTTCCCTGCCCGTTCTTCTTAAGGCACATGGGGACAGCCTGTTCCTGTGCCTTTAAGACTTCCTTCTTGAAGAACATCCAGCCTTCCTGGACCCCTTTGCCCTTCAGGACTGTCTCCCAAGGGACTCTCTCAACCAGCGTCCTGAACAGGCCAAAGTCTGCCCTCTGGAAGTCCGTGGTTGCGGTTTTGCTGCCCCCCCTCCTTACTTCACCGAGAATCGAGAATTCTATCATTTCATGGTTGCTAAGCCCAAGACGGCCTCCGACCACCACATCTCCCACCAGTCCTTCTCTGTTTGTAAACAGAGATGCTTATTTTTGATCTGCTGGTTTTAACCAAATTCATCAGGAATATGGGTGTCTCAGGTGTTCCCACAAATTTCACAAAAATATTTGGCTGGTACAGGTAGTACCAGACATGTTTGTCTATGATCCACCTTGAGTTAGAATTGCTGAAATGAGAACACAGCCTTTTCAAAGTGTCTTGTGTACTTTACGGACCTCAAACTCGGTTGTAGCTGAAATCCAATGGGTACAAGTAAAATGAAAAAGAAATAAAAAGGATCAAATCCCCTATATATTATGCATTGCTTGCTATATTTACCTCAATAAAGAAGGACTGGATATTTTATGGTTAGCCTTAAGTGTAACATTATGGCATAACAATAGAGCAATAGGCTCTAATAGTTACAGTCTGGAATGTCCTTTCTAAATATATATTTTTGCTTGGTGCCTATATGACCTTTTAGTGCAGTATCTCATCATTCTGTGACCTGGAGGATTTGCACATGGAACACCCCAGTACAGTTCAACAGGAATGTGACCATGTTCTTCCACTCATTTGCTAATAGAATTAGATTTTACATGTAGAAAATATTGTTTTCTTTAATTCTATAAACGTCTCAGTTGAAACCAATTTCCCTATTGAATTGCTAAAGATCACAGAACATCTCTAATAAAGTAAGCAAACAATGAAAAAGAGATTTCCAGACATTCATTCTCTGCTCTGCCTGTTGAACCCGAGCTGCTACATCTACATCCCAGTCATTTTATCTCCTCACTTTCTGCTATTGCTTCTCAAAGAAATATGAGGTACACAATATGTATTTAACAGAAGTACATCACTTACTCATGGCCTACTAGAAGTTGCTCTGGAGGAGGAATAAGTTCTCAAGACCTAAGCCACAAAGCACTGAGAATTTTCACATTGATTCCCAGCTTTCTCAGGGGCATATACTTAGAAATTACTTGAAAACATTATCCTTTTTTTTTTTTCTTCTGACAGCCTAAGACAGTTCTGACACAGTCCAAATACTGTAATTCTTCTGTCCACTCTTTCTCTCCATTCTCCTCTATCAGTCTTCTTTTCCATTCTCTTTTCCTTTCTTTTCCCATCTTTTTTCCTTTGCTTGTTTTATTCTGTTTTTTCCCACTTGATGCTCAGCAGACCATGTGCGGCAGCGGAGGGACTATTCAGTAGTGGCTCTGTGGAATTAGGAAGCATTTCAAAGTGTTAGAAAGCTGGGAAAAACAGAGTACTAAACTTCTATAGTGGGGGAAGACAGGTGTAGCAAAGTTTAAGAAATGTTCAGAAACCCCCTTAGGACTGTAAATCCTGTTCATAATATTAATGAGCATTGGAAAACAGGGCAGTCAACACTGACTGACCTTGTGGTGAGGACTAAGACTCTGGATTTAAATTTTTTGACCTGTTTTTCTATGTAGTAGATGCTGTGTGATGATTCAGTTTGTTTGTGTTATCTGCCTTTCCCTCTTTCCTTTCTCCCAAATAATTTTTGATCTGCTGGTTTTAACCAAATTCATCATGAACATGGGTGTCTAGGTGTTCCCACAAATTTCACAAAAATATTTGGCTGGTACAGGTAATACCAGAATTCAAAAATTTTCAAATTTATGTTTTTTTAAAGTCATTTCTTATCTGTTGCCTGACCTGGTCAACCAGGAGGCACAGCAAAATAGAAAATAATCATGGATCTTTTTGCTTTTTTAATGATGCCATTAATTGTGATTTGTTTGTATCTCACTAGCAAATTGATGATCAACATAAAGCCCCTAGTGACCGAAAAGAAGGTTTTTAGACTTGTAGTGACGATTAAGTTACGACCTTGATGTCACCATTGCAAATCTTACATCAAACTATTTACAAAAGAAGACATAATTATCACTGTATGATAGGGTGACTGGACCTTTAAAGACTGTATACTGGAGACATCAAGCCAAATTAGTCAGTTAGTAATTCTCAGCATTTATCATTGAACCTCTTGTTGTTGCCTGTTACCACTAAAAATTTGTTCTGGTTTTGCTCTGATCTTTGGTAGCCATTTACAATTCAAGTTTGGCGGCTTTTCAAGTTGATTATGGACAGACTAGAAGTAAAGCTATGGGAAGGTGCTGAATGGCTGAATTCAACCCTAAATGCCTCAGTTCCAGATGACTCTGTATTCCCTGTTGTAGTTGCATTGCCAGTGGGCTCTGCCAAACTGAGCAGTGGCAAGTAGGGTCAAATTCTGGATGAAACTCAAGCACACCCTTAATTTGATAAGATAGATACCATTGCTTCTAAAAATGTATCCATTCTCCAAGATGTTCAGAATATAACCTAAAGGCCAGGCACGTTTTAGAACTTCATTCCTTTAATCTTGTGTTTCTTACCACCATATTTTTCTGTCTTTTTCAGGTTGAGGGTTTCCCAGTGGAGTTACTGAGCTGTTAGATATTGATTACATGGGAGACTGTATAAGCATGTACGGTTTTGCTCTATAAAGATTTGGTAGATGCCCGCTTTTTGCTGAGGATATGCGGGTGCCACCGTTCCCAGCTTCCTTAGTTGTAGTGAATGAATATGCAATTCCCTTTCCCATCAATGTGCAGGCTCACGATTAAGAGATCTGAAATGAAGTGCAGCACTTCTTTTACACAAACATAGACATCATGAGTGATTCTGTTAGTATTTCCACCCTAATAAAATCATAAAAACAGCACCAAGTTTGACAGCATGGTCCCAAACACTATGACCAGTTTCAGGATTTGGGAACTTTTCCATAATTTCTCTATGAGCAGAAAGGTTGAATCTGCATGTGTTGTTTATATTTAGAGCCACAGCTCTTATGTCCTTTCTCATGCCTTCAGGATCTACACACCACCTGCAGGAACTATTAGATGAAATCCTCAGACTTTGGTATGCAAACAAACAAATAGTTCTGGCGTTAGCATCCTTCAGACTCATTTCAATGCGCTTATTTGTTTTCTCCGAGGTCTATGTCCTCAGAGGATACTGCTGAATGTCATCATCCTGCTGCACAGCCCTAAAAATGCATGTCTAACATCTGAACTCTGTGTTTTATTCTGATCCTTCCTCTTTAATCTGTAAAATGCTCATTATACTGTCATATTTAGCCAAGAAAGTAAATATTCCTCTTCCACAGATGGCACTCCTTGAGAGCAGTACTGAAACTACTTAATAGGAGTACGAGGTCATCCGGGCTATAAGCCTGACATCTGTCATTCTGTTTTTCACTTTTCTGCTCTACTTTCCTGATGAGCCGCTGATAAAGTAAATTTGTCACAGGTTTATGGGATTCCATTAATTTTTTTCCATGGGGGAAAAAAAGTAAATGTTCTCAGGTACCAAAAATACTCGTCTCAGAAGTTGCATCTTGACTAGGATTATCCTATTGGGCAAATTCAGCAAAATATATTCACCACAGATGTTGCACACTGGTTGCAACAGATGTATTTTTAATGATATTACTTAAAATTATTTTTCAAAGATCTTTCCTCCATACCTCTCCTTTGCTATACCTTAGAAGGCTGTGGTTCCACCCAGCTTCTCTGGAGGGGAAGGTGGCAAAACTTGTGAATGAATCTTCCTTTCTGCTATAGGATATTGCTTTTTCTCAGCTTTCCTGTAAGAATTCCACAGCTTCTAATAGCTCCTGTTCAGCATGAAAACCCAGGTAAGAGGGGGGGAAAATGGCAAGCATCAAAAGTGATGCATCCTCTTTTTATGTATCAGCTACTCTGGAGAAACCTGGCCAAACCCATTAATGCCAAGGCCCCTTGATTGAAGAATGTTCTGAATTTCAGTGTTCCCAGGGCGCGAATTCTACACCACACAACAAGTGTGCAACCCAACAGCAGCACTGAGTTGGCTTCC
Organism: Pygoscelis adeliae; assembly: GCF_000699105.1. Lineage (NCBI taxonomy): Eukaryota > Metazoa > Chordata > Aves > Sphenisciformes > Spheniscidae > Pygoscelis > Pygoscelis adeliae. The sequence continues at coordinate 3,986,465 of NW_008825150.1, forward strand.
CTGGCTTATGCAGAGTGTCCTGCTTTGGCTGTGATTGGCAGAACGGATTCCAGCTCCCTGTGTCATTCATTCATCTCTTATGTTTCATCCTGTCCCATGCCCCTCTTAATATGCTTTGCTGCACTGAACTTTATCTCCCGCTTACATGTCCCTCCTTTTAAGGCAGCTGTGAATTTCTGAGCTGATTGAACTCTCGCTGGGAGATAACTGTGTATTGTTTTCTTGATCAGCACGGTCTCTCACAGACCAGCTTGTCTTACCAGAAAAAAATCTGCAAAATATTCACAGCAGATTTAGCTCAAGCCACAGACTGGTTTGAGCATAAAAGCATTATGAAAAGAGACGCGTTTTCTCTGTCTGTTTTCCCCTGGACTGTAAATGATGCCACCCAGCCCCACTGGATGAAAGCATGGCTTCAGAGTGTGTAGTAGCTATGAACATTTCTGTCTTTACAAATGCAGCCGTGAAATTCTTCATGTACAAAGTCAAATGTATCTGCCCTCTCACAATCTGAGTGGGTTTTGTCAGCAGCCATCCTCTTGCTCAGGCCTGAGGAAGCAAAGCATTTCTCTATATCTGAAGCGGTACTTTTCTGTGACTATTTTTAGAGACCTGAGGGTGGACTTTTTTTTCTTTCCCAAACGAAGTTTAAGAGTGCCTCACTGAGTTTTGACTGTTTGTTTTATTCCTTATGTCTCTTCAGTTATCATTACTCCAGGATGATTCACGTTGTTTTCTAAATGCATATGTTTGGATGACTATTGTGGAGAGCTTAGCAACTGCATCACACTGAAAAGCCCATGCTGGTTGAGGCATGCTTGATGCTTAACCTTTACTTCTCTCTGTCAGGAAAAAGGTCGCTGCTGTGAGCTCATGACTGAGCAATGTTCTGCAACATTGGATTATCCTGCTTTGTACCTCTGCCTTCCTCCTCCCACCATCTTCTCCTTTCCTGGTCACTATAATAATTCTTTTACCTTGTAACCCGTTGTCCTTCAACCAAGGTTTTGCAGTGTGGACAGTCATACAGCGAGGCAGCATAGGTATATCAACAGAACCCTTACTCTTGGCCACTAGTTCTTCATTTTAATTACGTATCCAGAAGTTACGGGCCAGACGTTCCATTGCCACCCCTCCAATATATTTCACTGAATTTTCATTGATTAAACTGAATGGACAGACTTCAAAACTCGGGACTTAAATCCCAAGCCTTGCCTACAAGTCACTTTGACAGTGACTTGGCCTAGACTCGCTTTGTCGTAATAGACTTTGGTCATATCCTTTATTCATTACATACAGTTAATTTCTTGATTTTCTTCTTAAACCAGTAGGCTAAAATAATTTCAGATAGATTATTATCTGTTTCATTTCTAACAACTTTGAATGACAGATGATTTCCAGAAATTTCAAAAAATGAAACAGGAAAGATAGGAATAATTTAGCTTTTTAAAACTAGGTCTGCCATCAGTATATACTTGTCAGTCTGCTCAAAAGTAAAGATAAATAATAATGCAGAAAGGAAAGCTACTTGTCAGATTTTAAGCACAAGCAAAATCATGGCCTGACAAACTGAAAAAAGCTTCAAACTTTGATTTTAGAAAAAAAAATTATACCACAGTTTATGCAGCTAAAGAATAAAAGCTGTGTAATGGGCAAAATGGAAAAGGTAGGCATGATTAAATGGGTATTATTGGAAACCGAGGCCCCATGTTCCACTTGATTTGCGTGGGAATTATGAGTAATACTACGTGCTTCAAGGAAAGCTTCACATACTGTGTGCTTAGAAACTGAACTTACAGTATGTATTCTTCAAGCAATTATATACAGACACTTTCTGCAGCAAAGCCTGGAGACTTTTTGGCCAGCATACTCTTTAAGCTATCGAGGTCGTGGTCCTGGCGCTTTTGGCGCTCGCTGTTCTTCAGCTGCCCTCAGTGGCCGGTTGGCAGATGCCAGAGCTCCCCGCTGCTCTCATTCACACCGCAGGAAAAAATGCTGTATTTCCTTTATCTACCTTTAGCATCTACTTTAGATTATTTTACTATTTTGCTAGATCAGTGTGATTAGGTTTATCCTCTTTGCCCATTGGTAGCTTAGCAGAGTATTAAAAATAACAGCAATAATAACAACAAGCCTACCTTGTGTCAAGTTCCAATCGTGCTTGTTGCAGGTAAGGCTCTACCAGTTTACAAGGAACAGTCTCAGTGCTTCAACCACTTGCGAGAATCCCCATCACTAAAAAATAAAAGCTTTCCTTTCAAACTCTTTGCTTTCCTAATCTGTTAGTATATAAATTCAAGGCTCCACATCTGCAAGCCCAAAGGTCAGCACTGAGCCCGGGAGATTTGTTTCTCTGCACCAGTCCCTTGAAGAACCTACCTCACTAGGAATGAATTCCCTACATGAAAGTCCTTTCACCTTATTGAAAGCACAAACAGAAAACCTTGCAGCAAGATAAAGGAGGGTTATAAAATTTAGAAGATGTTAGGTGGGTAAGAACCAACATCAGCATCAAACTTAGTGATTTATGTGCAAAAACATGATTTCATTTATAAAAGGGGGGGGGTCTTCACAACTTACAGTACACACAAGAGAGTAAATATAAAATTAGACACTGGATGTTAAACAATTTTTGTGGTTATGAAGAAATACATACAATTTTCATGGATACCAAGAAGTATAATTTCGGATATTTTCTGCACAGACCACGGTGAATTACAGCAATTGAAATTTAAGCAGTAAAATCAGCAATGACACATTAAGAACATTTTGTAGCCTTGTCTTCTGTTTCAAAATGGAATTACTGAAATTGTTTATAATGAAACTAGAATCACAGACCTGCTGCTCCTGCTCTTAATTACAGCCTGAAAGTTGGGTAGTGTTCTGAGCCAAATTGTCTGAGGAAGGTGAATCCTTGCAATTAACAGAGCTAATTTCACTGAAATAATGCAAAAATCTGCTGGTTTGCACATGGTAGTACGTGCAATGGTTCAACATGACTGTTGCCCTCACAACTCTTAGTATAGTTAACTCAACTCTTAGTGCAGTTAACACAAATGCCAAAAAGATAAAATTGGCTGGATTAAAATCATGAGACTTTTACAAGCAAAAAACCTTGTTCTTTTTTCCCCCATTTTCAGATTACTGATACTGAGCTTACTTTGTAGAAAATAAAGATCAAACTTAAATGAAACCTGAGGATGTCTTCTAATTAGTGCTTGGTGGGAAAGGTTTTTTGTTATGTTTTTTTTTTCTTCTGAATGAGGCAGACAGGACACAGACTCCACATCCCAGCCCAGGTGTCCTGGCGGCCGGGTTACCCACTGTGCCTGAATAAATTTCTGCCTCTCTACTTGCCGGTCTCCCTCTTTCTTCTTTTCCACTCTTCCTCGTTTTGTTCTATCCCTAATCACATGTTTCCGCAAACTATTCTTTCTAGACACACTGAATGTCACAAGATTATTTGGTCTGAGGTCATGAGACTTCAAGTTTTGCTTTTTTTCCTATTTTTAATGGGCCTGTTAGAATTCCCACTGTTAAGTTTAACTCTGCTGAGTAAAATAGAAAGGTTCAGTATTGGTCAGACCTCAAATCTCAAGTGAAGGTGGTGATGAAATACAGCTTTAAAAAACAGTTGCTCCATTGAGGCCCTAGAAGCAAAACACCAGTGCTTGCAACCCCACATTCCTCCATCCCTGCAGGGTTTGAGACACAGCTCCTTTTTTTTTCTTCTCCTGAACTGAACCACAGATTTGAGTGAAATTGTTGCTTGGATTAGGTGAGCAGGATGGAGCTGAAGGCTAATGCTTTCAGCCTCCTCTTAACCAACCTGATAGCTTCACTGGTACTTCTTCACATCTAGATTGAAGTTGCTGAATTGTGGCAATTAAGACCCATGTGCTAAATTTAGTTGTATCCTGAAATGAGAAAACAGACCAACATCACGGTAAGACCCCCATGATACTTTTGTTGGTTTGGGTAATATTTGGTAAAGTTATTAACACGTGTAACAGTCTTGTAAGGACAGGTCAGCCAAGACAACTGAAAATAGCAGCAATTTTAGCAGTCGGGGTCTGTCTGTGTCATACAGTGATTTCTGAAAACATCCCCAAGCTTCCTGCGCCCCAGCTGGCCCTGGGGCTAGATGTTAGTCCTGTTGGTCCTCTTAGCCCTGCTGCAAGACTGTGCTCCGGTGCAATAGCTCCGGTGCAGCTCTTCATTCACGGAACTGAACTGCTTTTGTGGCCTCTGCAGCACTGTGCTGCACAGAGCCCCCAGCCTGCCGAGACCTCCTTCAGAAACCCCGACCCCGGGCTCCCCAAGCAGGACAACTATGCCCTTATTCAAAAATGTAGTGGAATTCAGAAGTTTGAATTGGCAGTTTTAGTCAGGATTTTTTCTTACTAGTAAAAGAACAATACCTCTCCTTTCTCCTCTAAATCCATTTGTGCAGCTCTGTTTCTGTTATTTGGTCTAAGCTGCTCCATGCCACCCGTGGGTAAGGTCTGTAAATAGGCCTATAAGAAAATGTGGTGTTTGCAAGACAGTGCCTCCACCCGGGGTTGAAATTACTTATCTTTCAAATATTCTTTACAAATCTTCTGATTCTGCCTATTGATTTTTAGCACTAATATTGCCGAAGTGTGTGTGAATAAACTATCCTGCAGCAGGCTATAAGTGTTATTATTGAAATTTAGTTATGCATTCTACTGTACTAAAAAGATGGTTCAGGATTTTCATTGGCAAATCTCATTACATTTAATTTGTTAGTGTAAAACATGATACATCTTTTGATGCAGTAGAGTAGATAATTATATTCATAATACATAAGTTATAGGGGTTATTAAAAAAACCCCAACAATAACAACAACTCTTGCCAACCCATATAGTGCTATGTGAGACCCTGCATGGTTGGTGGACCAGGTCATTAACCTGCATTACTCAGAAGGCAGTTATTGATTATATTTCACTGATGACTGTTACTGAAATGCTCTGACATAAACTTGAGATTCCTTGCACAGCCTTTGATAAGTGCCTCTGTTTAAAGTTCAGGACCACACATGGTTTGTTTGTTTGTTTTTTAAATTGAGATCACTGTTAATAAAACCCAGTATTGTGTCCTCGCTATAATTTATTACCTTGTCTTTCCTTCAGTTTGTTCTCTTATCTTGTATATTTGTGTTCCTCACTTCTAATAGTTAAGAGAATAGCCTGCAGTGTGAACAGTTCTGTTTATCTTCATAATAGAATTAGTAACCAGCTATATCAGCTAGATAAAATTGTCTAGCAGAAAAAAACCCACTCACTTTCTTAACTATCCAGGGAAGTAGTTGCTGGATCCTGCATAGATCCTGGATGAGATCTTATCCCGAGATGTTTGCGTACTACCCTGACGTTCCAAGAGCTCATTCAGAGCAAACATGCGCTCCAGGAAGCGAAGGGAGAGCAGCGTATTTGTGCCAAGCCTCAAATATTTGCTCTGAGAAAACCCTCGTCAGCTGCTAGCACAGGCAGCAAAGGGGCCAGGCACGGAAAAGCTGCCGTTCAGGCTTGGAGGCCAGATTATGGGACTGTCGCGCATTTTCAGACATGGCCACAAATATTTATTTTCTTGCTAGGGCAGCGGCTTGAGGGTAAATTTACTCAAGACTTCTTAAAAACCTCTTTTCTTAACTTTTGCAGTTAGATGATTTTCAAGGAAATTTAAAAAAAAAAAAAAGTGACTTGAAGTGTCCCACAGCCGAGCAAGCGCCATAAATCTGGCGGAGTAAGGATGACCAGCCTGAGACACGCAGCGCTCCACAACCCCTGCTTCAGAAAGGAGCTGCTGACCACAAAGGTCCCTGAAATGGAGGCGGAAATCTCTCTTCTGCCAGAGCATCCATCCTCCAGAACACCCCAGAAGAAGCCACGAAAGGCCTCCTCATACATAGCACGTCTGGCAAATGTTGAGATCAGCTCTCGGTAAGAACGTCACTGCTCTGAGCTAAGCAATTTCTGCGTGCAGGTCAGGAACCTCTTTTCTCTACCCATGCATCCATTTTGTGGGCAGTGTTTTTGTTCACATCAGCACAGCAAGCATAAACACAGGTTTCATGGAAGTTTATGATCCTGATAAAATTACTCAGCACAGAAGATAAGCAGCAGCATGTTCGGGTTAGTTCTATTTACCATTTCCTTTTCTTTTGACTGTAAAAAATGTGACTGGAAAGGAAAGAAAACTCCACAGAATACTCACCTTGCAGCCATAACAACACATTTTCATCAAAAAGTGGAAAATTTTGATTAGAAAATGCCACGTGGTACTCCTGAGAGTTAGAGGCAGCCCATGACCATGCTTTGTATAAGGGATGAAACCTTCCCCCCCATGCTTCCAGCTCCTGGCATCCCATTCTTCTGCACCAGGAGAGGTCTGACCCTGCTGGCACCGAAAATGTGAGAGGTCCAAACTGTCATCCCCACAAAGCACCACACTGGCATTTCTGAATTTTAGGAGTAGGGCCTATTATTTGATTTTAAGTTTTATGGAAAGCAGTCACTTTTTAAATAGAAAGAACTTGGTTTATTTAAAGAGCAGATTTTATATTGATTTTGACAGGTAAATTTTTGATGACCAACAGTCTTAGTTACCTGTGGATAGTAAACAACCATTGAAATTTTGTTGGAGTGAAGATGCTGATGCTGCAATTTAGATCATGTTCCAATGAGGGTAATCACAAAGCGCATATCGACACTCCTCTGCTATCTTATCTTTGAAGATTTCTTTGCAGCTGTTTTAAGGGGTGTGTGCTGGTCAACAGCACGGTGAACAGTCTCTTGGTGAAAGGAGTTTGTTTTTCAGCAGAGGAGTTATTTAGTAAAGCATGTTTTGAATGTTAAACACATATCATAATCAGATTTCTTTTTTTTATTATTGTGGAATATTAGATTTTTCTTGGACTGGGATAAAGTTATCGATCTAGACATATGAATTTCATTTAACCAGATAGCTAAACGTAGAGAAAATATCAGGTACCAAATCCTGTTTGGACCTACAGCTTTGCAAAGCCTCAGTCATGCAGCTGTGTTTCAGAGTAGACTTTCGCTGAGAGATGGTGGGCTTTTTTAGTGGGGAAAGAGAAGTTTCTCGCTATTTTTTTGTTAAAAGACTCTCAAGGTGGAATTCTACAGTGAAAAGCAGATTAATCAAGTCAAATAATTTTCTTCTACTGTGCAAAGGATTTACTGATTGATTCAGCCCTCCTCTTACTGCCATGACATATGAAGCAAATTGGAGGAGGCAATAACCCTATTAACAAATAAAAGATATAGGGGATGGTCCCTTTAAGTAAAAGATGGTTTACTACCTTAATAAGAGCTACGGTGTAATGTTTCTGCCCTTGAGCACTCTTTTTCTTCTTTGATGTCTCCTATCTATTCATAAAGTGCTCTGAGATTGCAAGGATGAAGGACCCTATATAAAGTACAAGGTCTTTGTCTGTCTGTATTAAAATAAGCCAAGACAATTTATGTTTTAAAAAGAGAGGGAAAGAATTCAGCAAAGAAATCGGTTTGCCATGTTTTATTGTAAGATCTGAGAAAAACTTCTGATAAGGCTGACGCTTTTTTCCATTACAACCTAAATCACACACATAGCTTCAGAAAGCTTCATCTGGTTTTCTAGTCAGAGCAAATGAACATGAAAAATTAGAAACTAAAACTTAACAATAAAAAAATCCCAGAAAGTTGAAATGGATGCAGAGTTCTGGGTTCTAGGCTGCAATTACAGTCTAATTCAGGCAAACTGCAATTATACATAAATAACAAGTTGAAGTAGCACTGCCCTGTGGAGATGAAGGACTGAAACCAATCTCTGTTTTAAGGGAAACCTGCTAGGCCAAGGTGGAATATAATATGCTGAAACAACCATAAAAAATGTCTGGTCTGTGCAGCAGCCTTCATTTTATTAAGCATGTTGAAAGTGATACACCTACAAAAGTCTAAAGTAATGGTTCTTTTAGTGGGTATTATGGATTTTTAATTTTAAGGAGCAAATCAAGAGCATGGAAGATAACTCCAGAATTGGTCCTATAGCACATGACTTTTTAATGCCATTTTTGAGGCTTTTGTTTTGTATTTCTAGACTAGACCTACTAAACTTACGGTGCCCAGATCCTCTCTGGCTGAGGAAAGCTACAGTTTATGAATCCTGTGAGAGCGGCAGGAGTCCTGATATGGCTGGGCTTCTGATCAGGCTCTTAACCTCCACATGTGTCACTGAGTTTGGGACGTCAGATGCTCTCCGCTGGCTGCAGTACGTCCTCAGATGGTCTTATGCTGAAGACCATCCCATGCTCGACTGGGCAACATGGGGCATCTGCCTGCCCAAGGGTTCAGTGCACCTCATCCTTTCCAGCTCATTGTATTCACTGACAACAGGCAGGACAATTTGGGCAGTCCAGCTGCAAATGACTTCAAATACCTGAACTAAACAGTCCCCATTCAGCAAAGCTGCCAAGCGCATCCTCAATTGCCGTGCTGAATTGCAAGCAAGTTCCGCTGTCGCATTCATCTGTACACCTAGGTCAATGAGACTGTCACGCTGACTGTCATGTTGGGTTAGAAAGAGAAGATTAAAAATGAGACCCTTTTTTCTTGCCTCATGTAGCTAGGAGCTCTTCCAGTTCCTTTATGCTTAGCAGTTTGTGAGCTGTTTGAGACTGGCTGCTTCTAACAAATCCAGTTTGCTGATTTTCTGCTGAAAAGCCACAAGAGGGGAAAAAACCACCCTAATAAATAGTAAAGATTTTGAAAAACAGTAAAGTTGTGTTGTCATTCTTTGTATTTAAAGTTTTGAGACTTGATTAGCCATTAGCCATCAGCCATATAGCTGAACTATGCATTACATCAAATAGGAGAAAATAGCTAATCATTGGACATGGTGCTCATTTAATCTCACCTAACCCTGGGCTCTGTGTGAGCACAGCTATTATTATTTTGTACATGGCAGATACTTGTGCCCTGTTATCGTGACTTTGTAAAGCTTCTGAGGATTAACAAAGAAAGGCCGTAGAAACGTGCTGCCTGAAACGTCAAACCCAAGAGAGGAGAAAACGTAAAATATAGGAAAAATGGTCACATTTGTACCTAAAGCTCTCAGGGAATCAGATGATGTAGGTTCAATTTCTGATTTCACTAGCAGCTTTTTTATGTGACCTTGGGAAAATAATTTAACTTTTCTCTCTCCATTTTCTCTTCTGTAAAACTGACACCGTGCTTTCCTGAAAGGAAGGGGAAAGGGACAGGTTTTGGCCTTATTTTAGCACAGAGATCATCTCATGTGGACAACTGGAATATGAATTAATTTATTTTAAGAAAATAATTTATAATATATGTTCCTCCTGAACTAGTCATAAAATACGCAGCGTTTAAAATTTCCTTCTTTTTGTTATATATCTCTCATCTGAATAAAATAGGATGTGCAGAAAACTAACTGCCTACACCCCCCCCAACCCATGCACACAAATGACAGCAGACATTTGACCTCTTGAAGCATAAAAAATAAGCATTCTACTGATTTTTTTTCTCCATTAAACTGCTAGAGTTTTTTCTAGAAGAATTACCTTTGGCAAAAGATTAATTTGTTGTAAATCTTCAGAAACTATGGCAGAAGCTTGTATTGTAGCTTGGATATGAACAAAGTCTTACACATTTCAACAGCAGATATAAAACAAATTGAGAAGATTAAGGTATATCTCTTGTCACCAAGCAGACTTTTGCTAGCCCTCCCTTGGGCTGACAGCACTTTTAAACATTTATATGGCCTAGGATTTATATCTTAACTGCGTGCAAGTAAAAAATTACCCTAGCTGGTATCAAAAAACCTTAATGGATGTGTTATTTTGGAAATCAGTTAGTTTCATGCTGAACTGAAATCACATGTTCTGCTGTGAAGAACTGCTTCTGTTCCACTGTTTACATACCATGAATAAATGTTG
>NW_008825150.1:3996466-4029768 GCF_000699105.1 Pygoscelis adeliae
GTGAGCAAAGCTCAAAAGGAAAGGCTTGGCCACTCTTTACAGAAAGCAGGCAAGATCTGGTCCCGCATGCTGGCTCCTGAGGGCTCCCAAAGAGCTGGGCTCTGGCCTGGCCCCTGTCCCGCTGTGGTCAGGGAGAAGATTTTGTGCCTTCATTCTTGAACGCTGTGCAGATGTTGTGGATCCTCCTCTGCAAACCCACAGGATACAGGGTTAGCTGGGGGACTGTCATGACAAATGGGCATTTCCACTTATAAAATAAGGACACAAATTCTTCAGCATTTTGTATATTTGTAATATTCTTCACGCTTCAGCATTTGTAATATTCTGGATTATTTCATATGGTGAGAGCTGTAACTGCCTTCCTGCAAATGTATTTCAGAAATACTGAGAATCTGACCTACAAAAGAAAAAAAAGTCTCTAAGCAGAAATAAATTTATGCTAAAACAAAACAAGGGCATGTTGAGCTCTTGTAACATGGTTATCTGGAATGTCTGTGGAAAAAAATAGCATAGGATTATATGATTATCTAGTATTGCATTTACATAAAGAAGTTGAATTAAGACTCTTTGGATCTTTACCTTATTTCTATCACTTCCTAACTTTTCTGTATTTAACTTGGCATCTTCAATTGTGTCCTTAGTACTCTTCATGAGTCATACATAAAGTATGTGGACAGCATATGCTCTCTGAATGAACAGATTTTTAAAACATGATTATTCATAGTTGTATGAGCAAAACCCCCTTTTCAAACATCAGTATGTACAAAAATCACAGTCATCTGAGTACCCACAGGAAAGGAACTGCAATGATATGAAATGGAGAAATTATACTTTATTATACTCACATTTCATAAGGTCATTCATTCTATCTGCAACTTCTTATTTGTGAACCTCAGGCCTATGTAAATTCCTACTAATTCAGAGAAAGCACAGTTCCCCTGTTTTCACAACACTGATAAAGACAAACAGATACTTTTATGTGTTCATCGCAATAAAAATACACTCAAATTTTTTTTTTAAATAATGATTTGACAGCCCCTTTCTTGCCAAGAGTTCTAGCCTTTCAATGTATCCCTGTAGTTTTTAGCTTTATGCAATGATGTGACATGGGGATAAGGCTGAATTGAAGGCCTTTATCCTAGGAGAATGCAGCAGGCATAGGTTCTTTTCTTTCCTGATACTGTTTTTTCTTCCTTTCACATTTAAGGGACAAGCCCTGAGGAATACTTAAGGTAATATGCATTATGAATTGCACACGGCATGCTGACCTATTTTTAAATACACTATTTTTTTTTTTGGTAGACAAATCCCTTGATTTTTTTACATGTAAAGTTTGCATCCAGGCCAAGGATACGGCAGCACTCAGTGATTCAGGCTTATGAGTTATTCTGCCAGGTTCTGCCTTGTTAAATTCACACACACCACATCATCTTCTTGACCTCATTTACCTCTTAAGAAGCCAGTGCCTGAAGCAAAGGAGATTTATTTTTAAAGCAGTTGTTTTGGCTTCGTATGTTTAAAGCTATTGAATAAATAGGTCCCTCTGTAAAAGGGCTTGTGTCCCTGCAGCTATTGTTTGGTACATAGATAGTACCAGAAAGCATTATACTGTACTGTAACAGCAAGCAGGCAACCTTTGACAAAAGCACGCAAAGAAAACAGGTATGTTAGCTACAAACATTCATGTTCTTAACCTTTGGTTCAATTGCTCATAAACAAAAAAAAGAGTTTTTAAAGCAGCAGATATGCAGGAATGGCACAGACATGATGGTTTCTTGAAAGCTATGAGTCTAAATATAGATGTGAGCTGTGGCAGAGGTCTGTTGCCCCCTGAAGTGCAAGGCCCACTATGGGACTTGCAAATTTTTGAAGAAATGCATTGAACACATTTGGTCAGAGAGTGTTCGCTTACATGGACAAGGTGCTCAACAGTGTGGCTGGTTGAAAGGGGACCTGTACAAATGGATAGGCAGGTGGGGAGCACTCAAATGCAGGTGTAACTGCAAAAGAAATAGCGTATTTCAAAATAGCTCAGCTGACATACAGCTTACTTCCCTCTCTCAAAATATTACTTGGGTCTCTGCAGCAACTGGAAGACTAAAGGCGTCTAGCTCCACCAGTAGGATTTCATCAGTCCAGAGGGGTGGGTATGTGTATAAAAAACAGGTACAGAAAAGATGGTGTCCACAGACATAGTTTATTTATATGAAAATACATGTTGCTGACTCTGTGTGATACCAGTGCTACTCTTCAGCTCAAGGGAGACTGAGATAGGTCTGATCTTCCTTCCAGAGCTGCTTATTAGAAGTTTGTATAATCATGTAAATTAATCTTTACTTACAGTTTTTACTTGCCTGAAGTACTCATACATCTGAATTATTACTCCACATTCATGATTTCATTTTATTTCTGTTGCTATTTCTGGCGCTTGGTGTCTAAAGCTTAGACACATTTTTGTGGTTTAAATCTTACAGGTATTCACTGCTTGCCTGTAACCAATAATTGTGAGAAACACTGACTCAAGGCTTTTGTATTCTTACTCACTCTGTACATCGTCTGATTTTAGTTTAAGGGAGTTTAACCTAACAGTACGAGCTGATGTAACACTCCCATAACAAAGTACACCTTGGCCACCTCCATACCCATCATACAGCTATGGGAATAATCTGAAAGCAAAGTTTCTATGACTAAGCAGAAATTATGGGAAACAGCAGGCTCCGTCACTGAAGGATGGATGTATAGGTTCAGTGTGCTGCTAAAACGGCAAGGATACAGTTCACCAAAGTGTACTTCATGTGAATTTTGGGATATCTGATCATTATTAGATACACGCCCTGTGTGAAACCAGCCTGGCTCTAGGCTCAGAGGGGAGAATGGAGTGGCGTTGGCCACAACCAGCATTCACAAAGCGTTTGCCATTGTGAACTCCTAGGCCTTTACATTTTCACCGTTACAGCTTAGAGAGAGTTGGGGTTGTTCAGCCTGGAGAAGAGAAGGCTTTGGGGAGACCTTATTGCAGCCTATCAGTACTTCAAGGGGGCTTATAAAAAAGATGGTGGAAGACTTTTTAGCAGGGCCAGTTGTGACAGGACAAGGGGGAATGGCTTTAAACTAAAGGGGGGTCGATTTAGACTAGCTATAAGGAAGAAATTTTTTACACTGAGGGTGGTGAAACACTGGCACAGGTTGCCCAGAGAGGTGGTGGCTGCCCCATCCCTGGAAACATTCAAGGTCAGGTTGGAGGGGGCTCTGAGCAACCGGATCTAGTTGAAGATGTCGCTGCCCACGGCAGGGGGGTTGGACTAGATGAGCTTTAAAGCTCCCTTCCAGCCCAAACCATTCTATGATTCTATGATTTGTCCCTTTGGCCGTGTCTCTGTTGTCATGCACACAAACACACTTTGCCAAGTCCTAGCAGCCTTGCTGGCTACCGCCATCTACACACAGAACCACAGAGACAGCTTCCTCTCTGCCTTTAGCTGCTAAGTCAGGAGTATGTTTCACTCTCCTGCCCCCAAAATCATCCAAACTACTGTGAACTAATGCTAGGGCTTGCTTTTTATGGCTGTTGGTGAACAAGAAACTCTTCTGAGAAAGATGATGGTAGAAGCCACTGAACCTTAGTCCCTCCGGTGGAGGTGGATGCTTGTCGCACATGCTGTGGTCCCTCAGGAGCGCACATGTAAGCCACATCCTTCCCAGCCAGTCCCTGGCAAGTCCTTCCTCACCATGGTGGCCCTTCTTTGCTCCCTGGGTCTCCTCATGCCAGGACACCCTCCTCTTAGAAATTACTGGGTCTGGGCAAAGTGAAAAGGTAGGCCTTGCAGAAATCCCACTAGTCAACTTTGGGTTTCTCTAGGTGTGCCATATCCTTAGACCCCACAAATGTTCTAGAACAAAAAGCTGGCTATACACTCCAGCATTTCTTGACTGGGCTGAGGCAACCCCTCAGACCACCCTAATCTAGTGCAGACTAATTCACAGATTTGGGGAGAAGAATGAATTGCATGCCCTCAAATCTAATTCAGTCTTTCCATGCACTGTTTTCATAAAAACAGTGTGTGATTCATGGAATATTGCCTACATATTTTCTTTTGCAGCAACTCATTCTGCAGCCACTTATGGAAATTGTTTCTGCCTAAGACTTGCTTCCATGGCAGTGAATTTTCTGTTTTCATTGTTTGACCCTTTATTTGTTATCTCTTAATACCCATCCATTATGTAAGCCAGTTTTACAAGCTGAAACACAAGCTCTCCACAAGCCAGCATCCACTTTTACACAATGGAACAATGAAGAAATGGATGTATGTTTATTACTGCATTGATGATCCGTCTTCAAGATTCTTCCACATTAAGCTCAGTACAACATAGGGTGTTTTATTGAAGCTCAGCTTTATTGCCTTTTGCATTTCTTCTAACCATTACTTCTGTTAAAGGAAAGAATAAAGTGATGAGACCATCTGTATAAGAGCATTTAGGAAAACATCTCTGGGGATGTCACTATTGCTTTGAGACTAAAAAATAACCAGAAGGGGAACCAGAATATTTCCTATTTGTACAGTATTTCATCATCATTTCATTCTGTGGGTCTCACAGTTCCCCATATCTCCACTTTCAGGGATCAGCTATTGCAAACTTGTTAGTGATAAAATTAATTTACTGCATTTCAAGAGTGTTTCCAGAAGCTGAAAAGCTTCTTGCCCCTTATATAATTTTTATTTATGCTCTTTTCCATGGGTTTTTTTCAGATTTTTGACCCAAAGATCATTATTTTAATAAATGAGTGCCTTTAAGATATGACATTGTTAATTATGTAGTAAATTATATTAAGAGACAAGATTAATGATAATAAGACAATGATAATGAAAAGCTATTATTTATTTATACCAAAGGCGCAAAAGTATAAATTAAATCTTCTTTGAAAGCATTAATTAATGATTCTGCTACTGTTGCTAATACTGAGCCCACAAAGAGATGGAATATTATGTCAACGCAGTGCATGGGAAGTGATTCAATTAAAAGTATAAAATATTTATGTCTCCAGACTGTGAGCTGGCACTGTAGGTTAGAAATAAAACACGAAATTTTGAGGCTGATAATTTTAACCTGGATAATTTTGCACAGAGATCTTTGTCCTTTTCCACAGCATCAGTTTTTGAGTATGTTTTCTGATGATTGCATCAAGAATGTAAACACAAATGTGAAGATGGGCATGAGTCAGCATGAGAGAAGGCTCCTGTCTTTTACAGAAAGACACTTCCCAAACAGGCAAACATACCAGCAAGATCTTACAGCTTTGATTTTGTTAGTTTTTTAAGTAAATGGCAGCTAGTGACCAATTCACTACTGAGACGATGCAGCAGTGGTACTCGGGTGAAGATGATGAAACAACACTCATGATGGCAGAAGATCTTCACTTGTGGAGTAGGCTACTACAATTACTTTGACCTCTTCTGTATAGCACACCAAGATGAAAACTGCTGTATCACAACTCAGTGAAACATGATTTCTTTCACAGCATTGTATGAAGGCAGCCACAACACAGGGATCAGCTCTGTCCCCAGCGCTATTCTAAACTGTGGTTGCTTTGGCCCGCATTAATTGAAAGAAGGGCAGGGCTGGGAAGAAAAAGATAGAGGAGGGGATTATTTTACTCACAGATCTGTAAAAGTAGCCATTAAAATTACCAGGGCTCTTCAAACCCCTGACAAAGTCAGTGGAAGGATTCCCTTTTTTGGGAAGGAGTCTTGTGGGTATTGGGTTAGTCTTTGTGGATGCAAAGGGAGTCAGTGCCCCTCAAGACATGATCCAAGGAACCAGGTTAATCAAGACTTATAGCACTTCAGTATTTCAAAGGCACCTATTGCCATTTTCAAATTTAATGGCGTCCAGATTCTTAAACATGAAGGTATTCTCAGTATTTTCTAGACTACAGTTTAAAGATTGTCTTAACCTGATTTGTAAAGAAGTGTGGATAACACATACTTCACACACACACCTGGCCTCTTTCAGAAGAAGCCACTTTACGAGCTCACTTGCAATATAGTTGTGGTGTGTTTATAAAAATAGATGTGGTACACGCGTCTGTGCTGAAGCCTTCAGTTATGCATTTACATGCACCAGTGAAGGGTGGAATCTTTGTCACCGACATCAACAGTAGGCTCTCGCACCTTACATGGGATTCAGGCTTACGTTTACTATTGCCTGTGAGTGATGCTGAGCCTGTTGCAATGTACCTGTACAAATATGGATGGTTGTACACACAAAATATGTGATTCTTCACACGCCTTTTCAGTCTCACTTGCAAATTATGTCATATTGCACAGTGGCTGAGAAAGTTAGCCAAAATTCAGTTGTTACTGTTTGCACCTCATGGTTTTGTTACTGGGGCAACTGGGGACCTTTGCTATGGAAATGTTGCTTTCAGACTTTGAGATATTGGCAGTGCTACACAGGCTTATTTTGATTATTAAATCATTTTTAAAGATAAAGCTGGAATTAATGGGCATGCTTTGAGAAAGGACTGGAATACTTTGTTTGATGTAAACAGCTAGACTAACTAGGGCAGCAGATTAGCAACAGATTCACAAAATGGAAGTAAAACAAACTTCCAAGCCTTTTGACATAAATAAGATTAACTGTCAGAAGGGAGAAAATCTGCTTTAGTAATATGCTGGACCATGATTTCAAATCCAAATTTATGTCTTGAAACTTATTGCTCCTGAAGGACAGTGTGGACATTAAAAGAACCTGCAGAGTGCCGGCTATATAAAGACCTGCCCAAATCTTTCATGATCCTCTCTGTTTTATAAAGTTTCCTTCCTCATTTTGTTTGGTCTGATCTGATTTCTAATACACCATGATGGGTTAAGAACCATATCTCAAATCTCAGCTTCTCTCTGATGTGCTATGACTGTGTGACAGAACAGGAGCAGCAGCTTCATAGCATCAAAACAAGAGTCCTAACTTGCTGATATCACAGAAGTC
The DNA here is from genome assembly GCF_000699105.1 of Pygoscelis adeliae. Taxonomy (NCBI): domain Eukaryota; kingdom Metazoa; phylum Chordata; class Aves; order Sphenisciformes; family Spheniscidae; genus Pygoscelis; species Pygoscelis adeliae. The sequence continues at coordinate 4,003,454 of NW_008825150.1, forward strand.
CAGACAGACTTCCTGCTGTCCTACCTCAGCCGTTGTCAGAGGTCTGCAAAGGGCCATGTGCCAGCAGTCAGACATAGCAGGACCATATGTGGTCCTGCCAGGTTCTCACTTCAGTCCCAGGGTCTTTTCCAGGGAGCTGCCTGACTTGGGACCCCCAGTGCCGTTCTCTGTTGATAACTGCTGTTAGGCCAGCTGCTACCCACAGTGGCTTTTCCTCCCCTATTTGAGGAATGAAGTATTCAGTACAGAGGAATGAACAGTGGTGAGGGCTTCCACATTTTTTTTCCACATCCTTTCCTCAAAATGTTCCCACAACAAAGGTGGCTTATGCTTAAATGCCGATCCTTTCCTAAGCCACTGTTCAAACTGAGCTCAGGTAAATCATAGGTATTTGATGGGAGAGGAGAAAATAATGAGTCATCTCATCTAAAATTATTATGAAGAGGAACGTGATTAGTATCCCCTTACTCTAGTTGTCTTCAGCATGGCTGCTTCCATCAGCTACTCACCCTTGGAGCTTCTGTTAAAACCAAAGGAGCAAAATAGGCACCTTTATAGCAAGTCACCTGGCCTATTTTATCTTTATTAGGCTGCTCCAAAAGTGCCTCTTTCTCTCCCTGAGCTAAACAGCCTAAATGACTGGCACTATGCTGAGGATGCCTGCATTTAATGAGATGAATTCCACTGCTTCTGACATTTTTTTGACACGTAATGAAGAGCCTCCTGATGGAGCGGAGCCACCAGTACCTGTTTGTCACCCACACTGCTGTGAAGCATCGTGAGGGGGCAGCGGAAGGAAGTGATCACTCCTGACACTATTTCTGGCCCGAAAACGCATGCCTTACTTGGAAAACGGCAGTGGGAGTTTTATGTGAGTAAAGATGGGTAGGGAGAGGGGAGAGTCAGCCAGTTATGGATAAACAAAGGATTTGCATCCCTGTCACCATCAGTCTGACATGTCTCACCTTCTCCTGAGTTCACCAGAAAACCACACATGCAGAGAAGTCAAAAAGCACAGAAAATTTAAAATGCTGCATGAAAATAAACTAAATGGTTATGAGAATTTGTCAGAAACATGGTTTCCAGAGAAAAGATACCTGTTGTTACCTATTATCTATAGCGGATGCTGTTCTCTGAAGTACCAAAGTATACTGTTTCTCACTAGGTTTTCTCTCATATTTGCTAGTGACTCATCAACAAAATCCAGCTTCTGACTGTAAGAAACATAGGGAAAAATATGTTTCCTCGAGTTTTTGTTATGCAGCTTACAAGCTGGGTTCCAGCTGCATGTGACTCATTACCTCCAGGCTGGGCACAACCCATCCATGGCTTTTTGTGGGAGGCTTTGTAATTTGTTTTGGGAGCCAGATATGACAGACCCTGCCACCTCCCTGTAGGCAGGGATTTTCCTGGGGTTTAGGTGACCTGCTAAAAAGTACTTCTAGGTTTTGTTTTGCCCAGTGTAAAAAGTGCCCTAGAGACTGAAGAGTACAGCTCTATTACCTAATTAATATTTAATAATTAATATTAAGTGGAGTATTTCTCACAAATGATTAGGAAAGAATCACTCCCACAGTTTGCTTGCAGGGACAAGCCCCTAATGCTAGTGCTCTTGATTCCTAGCAGGTTCTGACCCGAGGTTGCCATAGCCAAAGGGAATGCTCTTAGCATGCTGAAATCAGTATGTTTTAATAAAATTCCAATTTTCAGCGAAAATTGTTTTCCAAAATTTTTCAACCACCCCCCACATTCTGGTTCCACTAATGGGCCATTGTGGCTCAAGTGTATTTTTCATTCAGTGGAGAATGCCTCCTGGGTTTCAAATGAGGGATTCAAAAATAAGAAGGTGAAACAGCAGCTTGAAATAGATGACGTTTTGCAGTGGCCTTTCTCTTTAGTGTCCTGAAAATTGCAGCCAAAACCTAACTTGACAGAGAAATACATGACTGGCAGATTGACCAATAGCCTGAAGATAGCTTTTTCCCAAGTTAATTCATCCAGACAGATTCTTCAGGGAATTCTTAAACACTGTGAAAGTTCCCAGGAGGTAAATTGGATGGATGAATCTTCAAATGTTAGTCACATTAAAATGAGCTGCTTTAAATTTGTCCTCTGTCTTGTGCTTGCTGTAATTGCCTACAGACAGTATATTGGATGCCATATCTGAACATCGGCGCGGTACATCTCTTTTATGCAGATAACAGTGCTTATATGGAGCAGATAGCATGGAAAATTCAGTCTGTGGATTGAACACCCATGTGCCAAGACTAGAAGCACAGAGCTTAATTTAATATGGGTTGTGACTGTAAATTAGTGACAGCAGGGTTATTGTTCTGTTTCACATGTACAAATTCTTGGCCTGCTACCAAAGGAAGAATAAATATTCAGGGAGAAGCAGCTGAAAAAGGAAGTGGCTGTGTTTTGTTATTCCTGACTCCCTCAGCATGTCAATGCAAAAAGGGAGAATCCTCCAGCCTCTTCTCGAGATGCTGAGTTCTGCTCCACCGGCACCTCTCGCTCCGGGCTGCGGCAGCTAACGGGCGCAGGCAAGAGCCTCGCTAGAGGGGTGATGAGGGAGTTCAGACACTCAAACCCAAGATGTGCTCAGTGGTGGAGACAGGCAGGATAAGCTAGCTGAATCAAAAATTTCTCAGATCGGATGAACCAGACCACTAAAAGCGAAACCTAACTGGAATGGTGTCTACTTCTCTTGATTACAGGAAAACACAAACTGAAGCGAGACGGTTACTTTCAAGTAATTCTGTGTGTAGACCAGCCATAGGTAGACAGTCATGATAAAACAGTTGGAATCTCTGAATCTCCGAGGTAGTCCCCCACCTAGAGAAGTTGTTTGGCTCTGGTCCTTCAGCTTCTCTGATGCACCAGAGAGGAATAAAACTTCACCACATTCAGCTGAAGTCTTGTGCAATCCTCAAGGAACTGGCAAGATGAGCTTCCCCAAACCAGAAGAGCAAAGTGAGATGATGTGGGACTTGGCAGGGCACTGGTGGCTGAAAATAAAGCCCCTACCAGTGATGTTAATGTTTTGATCGACTCCTGTGGTATTCAGATTAGGCTTTTAGTGGAAGAGAGTTGCTGTCTGTGTTCTGTCTTAGGACATAGGAGTGCTAATCCTAGTGCTTTGTTCAGGGAATTCAAGTGACTAATAAGGGACTTAAAATATTGGATTAAAAGATCTGTAGAGATTATTTTCATAATTGTACGTGTACGTTTAAAAAGGATGTTGTAATTTCAGGTAAATCCCCATTTGTATTTTCTTTAAGTCTCAGCATAACCTGTGGGGGAGAACAGAGCTGGAAATCTTTATCATAAGGGATCCCAAACAAACTGGCATCCTCTCCTTGCTCTGGGCAATCCCCTGGGGCTGACTGCCAGAAGTGAGCCCACTGGCTATTTTTTTCAGTGTCTCTTTAATGCATGCAAGCTTTTCCTCAGTGCGCATAGACTTGGCAGCCTGGAAAGTAGAGAAGTTGCGGGACGGGAAAGGACACAGTAAGCCTAACACAGGAACCAAATCTAAGCATTAAGTCTTAAATTTGCCTCCTCACAGCCATGGCTGCAGCAGAGAGTGGGTAGCAGTGACTTCAGTCCTGGTATAAGCATTTAATTTCCACGTGCTGTCACAGGAAGAAGTTTGCTCCTCAGCAGATGTCCAGAGGGAGACCTGGTTCACCTAAATTATGCAACCATTTCACTGAGGGTGTAGTGAACCAATGTGAAACGTTAGATGCAATATCCAGTCAGCATACTTCTGAAAGCAGGTGTGTAATGGGGAGAGTTGGCTTTAAAAAATTGTGTCTGTACCCTGCTGTCATTTCTGTAGCTGCCTGGGAGACATTGCTATTTGAGGGGGCTTGGACCCACACTTGCCCCCTTTTAGAGCAGCGCCCTAACGAGGAGGCTGATGTGCAAAAACTATTCACAGCCATCCCTATCTGCCACAAGAAGCTAACAGTGGTCAAAACAATAGTTACTCAGTTGAAAGGAAAGGTAGGTGCAGGTTAGGTAGTTATCTTGTATCCAACTTTTGTGTACCCAGCTTGGAATCACAACGGCGTTCTCTAGGTAGCAGATACATCTCAAAACCACCAATTCCAGTGCAATTTGGGGTAAGCAGGGGAGCATCTAATAAGTTTAGCTGCCTACAGACTCAGCTGTTTTGTTAGTCTTCTTTCCAATATCCCCTTTGTAACATATCCAAAAAGCCTTGCTTGAAGCTTTTTCATAAACTTTATTATATTTTTGTCTAATTTTTCTCACCAAAAGCAGTCAAATTTAATGATAGTAAAAATAATACTTTTTGAGATTCTGATATTTTTGGACCCTGAATTTCAAAATGGATAGGAAAGTAGATATTGCTGGCCTATATGAAGGGATGTACAAGATAAATGAAAAAAGATTGTCATGCAATCTGCAGTTGAGATTTATCACAATTTGTATTTCTCTGCAGTTCATGAATACCACACTTCTGATATGAAAGACCTATTAACTTCCTTTCTGTTTTTACCTAGCAGTAACATTCAAGCTGTGATCAAGTAACCTTCATTCTTCTTGTTCAAATATCCATTAATATGGAATATGCTACCCAAGGGATTTGAACTGATTCCCAAAACTACCTGTAGATTTGAAAATGCTTCAGACTATAATACAGTACCAAAATCCAAATGAACAGTTCCTACGGCAACTACTGTTTACATGTGGAAATCATCTGTCATAAACAATCTATTCAGTGATGCCTGAATCAGATACTAGTAAGAATTACAGCATTTTCTATTACATTAATTTAAAATCCTAATTCTTTCTCACTAAGGCTAAGATCACACTAGGTGGATTATTGCCAGACTGTTGCCTTGCTGAGGTGCATTTAGAAGACCATATCTGTTTGTAGCAAGGATGCTGACAATTCATTCTGATAGCGTTTGGCAATTTATAATTGCTATGTTCTGTCTAAAGACCTTCTGTCATATTAATATAATCTCTGTCAGAGATTTCCAAACAAAATGAATCATAAAGAGCCATAATTAATTGGAAGTAAGCCAGATCTAAAACAAACACTACCATTAGCATCTCCGGCAAGCCCAAAATAGCCTCTAGAGATGCCACTGTCACGATCAAAAAGCAGTATGAAGATGTATTCTACATGTTAATGGAATGATTCTGCACAGTCCAAGACCTTGAGAGCTATATTTAGAGTACCATTTTATGAAACTAAGGTGACTACATCATTGCTGCTAGCTGTGTAACAGCTGCCTCTAATTTAAGGACCAGGTCATGGCACACTTTGTTTGCCCAAAGTGCAAAGGGAACCCAAAATGCCACCTTAACCCAGCTGAAAGCTCCAGCCTAGGAGGGCAACGTGAAGGAAGGAGATTTCACTTGACCACCATTTGCCATCATCTCTATGTATGTGGGAAGGTGTGAAGAGAGTGGAAATTCAGTAGTCAATATAGCAGCTAATTTGAGTGTGCAAACATTAGGGTGCACTGTAAAGCCTATAATCAACATATTGCCATATTTTTCTCTTGTCTATCTGAATTATGGGAAAGGGCATGTACCTTGGATAAGCACATAAGCATGTTACTGGTATTAATTCAGGAAAAAACCTATTAGTAATCAAGAGAATATTTCATAGAAAAAAACCACAGGAAAACAACAGACATAAACGAGATGGAGGGTGCTATTCAAGACATCTTTAATTGAATTAAACATGCTTCATCAGTAACTTTTCCAATCCATAATGATACTGAAAATATACATAGTTCATCTTTTAATATAACAGGCCAAATTTCTACTTCATCAGCGAGGGCTGTAAGCAGCAAGTTATGGCTTCCTGGTTCTTTGCCTAACGTTGGCTTGTGAGCTGGTTAGGGCACGCTAGACACTGCTCTTAAGTGCATCTGCTGGCCAGAGTCCCCAGTGGGAAATTTAGAGCTGTGGGTTAGCTAAGTGCACAGTTTTCTAACCACATTTCCTCTCTGCCCCTCCTTGTGCCTGACAGTGACCCTGCCATTAGAGGAGATAGGAGGGAAGGGTAAAAATTAGCTTAACCTGTTATATGCATAAGTGAAACTGTATATTATTGGCTTACTTGTAAGCTCTTTAGGGTAAGAGACTCTTAGTCTTTTTTATAGTGTATTTTATTGATTCAGATACATTAATGTTTTTGTAATATAAATAATTAGGAGCCTGATTCTGTGGGTAACAGGGAGAGAAAGCTTTATGTGCCTTCCCCTGTATTGCAAAGTAGGTACCAACCAGACTGTTCAATACCAGCTAATCAGTGAACTAGAGTATTCAGGTTTATCTCCTTAACTTTGGAGGCCTGAAAAGTACCTGGGTGAAGGCTAGCATTGTCGCCTATTTCTATACTTTCTGTCAAATCAGACAATCCTTCAGCTCTGAGCTTTGAAAGGCTGAGTGTCTTCTGTGAGCATGTGCTCTGCTCAACGTCATATTAAAATCTATGTTTTTATCAACAATATACTTACTATAAGTGGGTTTTGTAAAGAGGTGCTTTCATGCCATGTTTTTTTCCTTTCTGAAAACTTTAACAATATTTGCTATATTGAATAAAAGGGGGGTGAAAGGAGAAAGAGCTTTATTTGGAGTGTGCATACTGCTTGATAGAAAACTGAATGAAATGGATACTTTCTACTCAGTAAGACTGAATCTGAAATTCCTCCTAAACTCTGTTTGTGCCTAGAGCAATTTAAGATATATTTAAGCTACTGATAGAAAATCAGTAGCTCCTCTCCAGTTTTCATAGAATCATAGAATAGTTTGGGTTGGAAGGGACCTCTAAAGGTCATCTAGCCCAACCCCCCTTCTAGCCTTTCTTTATAGGAGAGGTGTTCCATCCCCCTGATCATTTTCGTGGCCCTCTTCTGGACTCACTCCAACAGGTCCGTGTCTTTCTTATGCTGAGGGCTCCAGAGCTGGACGCAGTACTCCAGGTGGGGTCTCACCAGAGCAGAGTAGAGGGGCAGAATCACCTCCCTCGACCTGCTGGCCAATATACCAAAAAAAATCAAGTTCTGTGGTAGATCTGCCTGCATATATGTAATTTTGTATAGCATGGCACAGAAAGAATTGTATATAACTGATTGGCTAAAGAGGAAAGATAGGTGAGTACAGGAAAGCTGTGAAGTGAAACATCCTGTCCCTGATGAAGTAAAAATCTGTAAGTCTGTGTTAACATATAGGTGTGAACATTTCTCCTCGAATGCAAAATGGAAGCCCTAGCAGCAATCAAGAGTGATCCTAGAGGAGATTGAGGAGAAATGCCTATTATTACCATTGTCAGGAAATGTAATGAAGCACTACCCCTCCCCATTAAAATGGGATGCTGGTCTGAAATGTAAGCATGCTAACCATCAAGGAGTAAGATTAGCTGGAGTGATGGATTTGTGGATGAGTCGTGCTGACTAGTAGGCCTATAAACAAAGGTTCTTTTAAAGGTCTTTTTGCTTCTGTGCTACTGTTAAGTTCTCATACAGAAATAAAAGCAATGGAGTGAAAATCAAAGGGGATTTTAAAATTTCTAAAATCAGTGTTTCATCTATTTCTGTAGAGCTTTCAAGATACACTGGTTTGATAACGCAGGTAATAAAAGCAACACAATTTTACTTCAATCAGCTGCTGCAGGGGAAGAGCTACTCACTATGTGTTCCCTTTCTCTGCATGCAGTAATTCACCTCCTCATCAGGCTCATCCTCCTTGTTTTCCCAGTCACCTCTTCCTAACTGTTTCCTTGCCTGCACCCTGCATGCAATAACACCAACCCCCTTCAGCTAAGCTGTTGCTTCCCTTCCAGGCACAACTAGAATGTGTATGAATAATCCGTATGCTACGACCCAATCCTTTTCAATTCAAAATAAAAAGATTTCAGGGTAGGTAGGTGGACAAGGTTCCTTCAGCAGCTTCAAGAGTGTTTGACTAGCTAACCTGGATGAACTAGAAGATTTCTGTTAGAGTCCACTAGCTCCACCAGCCCTGATCTCTAACCTCTTCAGTGCAATCCTACCTCATTGCCCTCCTCATATGCCAGCAGGAAAAGCCACATGAAGATGACTGATTTGGTCACATTCATTCCCAGCCATTGACGTGCTTTCTGCTTGTTAGTAAATTAAAAGTGGCTAAAATCACTGTTGGTTTCTAGAAGTGCTTAACTTCTATGTTGCAAAAATTAGAAGGAAATATATCCCATTTACATGCTGTACTTATCCTGGATGATAATACTGCCTTTTGTACCCTGTTCTCCTTTGGAAACCACAGAACTAGTGATATTTCCATGTTTAGTTCACTAATACGTTGGCACTGGAGCTGCCTTCCAATAAACATAGCTGGGAGATGATTCTGTGAAAGGTGTTTGGAAGATGTTAAGTCTGGAGGTAAGCCTCTGAACATGCAGATATCCCAATATGATTAAGAACCTTAATGTCTTTAGTTCAATTGATGTGTTTGACGGACCAGATGGACACGGTGCTGGTTGTGAGTAGCTATCGCTTTATGGCTTAATGGCACAACCAGAGCGACATCCTCTATTATTAAGATGATTGATTAGGAAACAGGTTTTGTTTTGAATTATACTCAGTGAAAGATAACAGGAGTAAAGAGAGCCATAGAAGGTATTTAATAATTGAGTGGATGGTCAGGAAGTTCAGCAAGACATGCAGAAAGCTGGAAGCTGCTATATCATTTACTGCGCACTGCAGTCTGATGGTATGGACAAGCGGTTCCTCCAGGACAAGGCTTTTCCATGATGGTTGGCTGATGGAGGTGTAGGTAGAATCTGGATGGCTATCGGCTAAAATTAGACCACACTAGACATCTTGTTAGGAAGTAAGTACCTTTCTCCCTAGAACTGTAATCTTGGAGCATGAATGTGCGAAAAACTACTTACTTAGGATTGCATTAAGCAGGGACCTATTTACAGAGTTACTGCTAGAAAGTTGTCAGATGAGAGCTAAGTGGTCTGTACTCTTTCCTTGTGTTAGCAGGGACAGCTGAGCACATGAAGACTGAGAACTGATTAGCTTGCTTGTCTCAAATCTAATATGCATCTCTCTCTTTCCTTAGGCCTAAGGAGGCATAAAGTGTAACTCACCCAAAGAGATAACTTCTTTAATTTTTAGAAGTTTGAGAGGTATCTTTGTATCTTAACAGAGAAAGGGATCTCTGAGAGGGAATTGAGAATTAGTATCTCTGTCCATGGAGTACATGATATTGCTGAGAAATGCTGTGGAATGTGCAGGCATCTGTGGACTGAGCAATATTTTCCACTAGCACAAAAAATGAAACTTCTGTGATGTATATTACACTGCTGCCTTCCATCTACATTTATTTGTTTTGCTTAGGGATCTTCAGGATGGCTGCCTTGCAACTGTGGCTACACTGATATCTCCTGCCAGAATGAAAAACCCTATTGTGTCTAAAAAGGTTTGCCTTTTCCAACGAAGAACTGTATTGAAATGGGTTATCTTTCAAACCCAGGAAATGTTACAGGATATCTGCTGATTTCATCTTGCTTTGCTCCAGATGATTTTGCTTAGGCAATGAAAATATTTCGGCCGTAACCTTTCCCCTCTCTAGTATTTGTTGGTGTTTTTTTATTTTAGTCTTCTGATAAGAATAAAAGGTCCCCATACCTTTGTGGGGAGATGGGAAGTAAGAAACAGTTTAAACCCTGCTCTTGCCAATAGAAATAGAAGAGAGTGAGAATCTTATTCTCCTTATCTCCTTATCTCTAGGCCACTTTGCATCTGGACTAAAGCAAAATGAAATAAGCAGCATCATCATATGTCATCTTATCCCCTAGCTGAAACAGATAAAGAATGATAAAGCAGCTGTACTCCTGCCCTGAAAGAGGAATTCGACTCTTCAAATGGCCTTTTATATACTGTTTTGGTATACTTTGCTGCTAATAGTGCATATACCACAGCTTGACATTCTGGAAGAGACTGAAGGCTATGTATTAATGAGCCTTTGATAGAAATTCTCACATAGGTCCTGCTATTGATATAGCAAAGAGCGAAAAAAAACATGTCAGGAACTATTTAATGGCATTAGCTCTTCAATGATTAGGAGAAAATGTTAAATACATTGGGTAAAACCACATCTGGTAGGAAGACATCAGTAAGTCACACTCATGAAAGTCTTTTTTCAATAGAATAATATAATATAGATGTAGAGCCTAAGTGAAATGCCACTAGAACTATGATCTCTGTCTTTTGAGGCATCATTCATGCCATTGTAGATATTCAGGTGAAGTGTGTGCTTTGCTTCATTTTTCCTTTCTTTTCATCTACAAAGGGAAAAAACCCACTAGCTAAAAAACTCAGTTCTGTCAATGAGAAAAAAAGTGTGCAAGCCCTTGTACTCTGAGATCCAAATGTATCAGAATGCAAAGTGAATTCACCTTTGGAAATCCAATTTAAATTGAAACTGAGGTCATGTGTTATCATTTTAATATGAAATAGTGGTATTGTTTTCAACTGGAGTCTACTCATCACTCTGTGAATACTTATAACAGGACTTTCGAAAACTGGTCATAAAAGAGAGAAAGCTTTTCTGCTTTTTTTGCCAGCAGAAACCAGTTTGGAACTTAGCTGAATATTCACACCAGCCCTTAGATTTTTAATTTTTTTTTATTTTTATTTTTGTAGCTTGGAGGTCATGGAAAATATGAATATGAAAAAATTCCATTATGATGTATTCTACAACTGAGTCAAAAAAGAGCGCTGGATTCTGGGAAATGCACCACAACAGAAAACAAATTCCACAAGGCTGTCGTTTAGCAGATAAAACTATGTAACAAGTGGATACCTGCATATGAAAATACATTTTCTATCTTCTCAGATAAAGAAATTAGTGTTTAATGTATACACATTTATACATATGAAAAGTTTACACAAAAGTTAATGAAAAGCATGATAGTCATAACCATCTGGACAAGTATGGCAGGTATCACTTTGCATTAGACTCTGCTCCTAGTGCTTGTTTGACTCGCTATTCCTTGTCCAGAAACACTGTGTCTCGTGTCAAGTAAGCAGGGGAATGGCATGATGGAACAGCATCAACATCAAGCAGCAGAGGTTTCACGGGCACAGCAGAAGAGCCTTGGCATGGAACTTTTTAGGACCTGAAATTCATGGAACTTTTTAGGACCTGAAATTAACAGCCAAAGTCTCATTCATTGATTTTTGGCCTGTAGAAAGGACAGCAGAGCCACTGATTCCTGAGGGGTATCTGCTCTGAGAAGGGCTGAACTTAACAAGGTTGGTTCCATTGACTGTACCAGGCTTCATGTGGGGAAGCAGAGTGGCTATTCTGGGTCAGACCAGCCTCTATCTAACCTAGAAGCTTGTCTCCAATACTGTGATTTTAACCTTGGGATAACCTCAAAGAAGAGCTACAGAGGGCAGCAGCAGGATTAACATATCCCATGGCATGCTTTCTTCCAATCTTTCATACTTGGAGGTGGAGTGCTCCCCTAATGAAGCAGATCATCTAACAGATTGGATCCTCTCTCAGACATCAATTGTTTTGGGCTATTTATTTAAATCATACCTAAGGATAATGTTTTTCACAAAACCATATAAATATTTTGACTTGTAAGGTATATTTTTATATGCAGTTGCTGTTGACCGTGCTCCCCCCATCCATACAACAAGCAAAAGCCAATTTGAGATCTGGAAGCTGTGTGAATACAGTTCATTTGCTGAAGAGTGTGACCTGATTAGCCATGCTGAATGGGTATTTTACTAGCTGAGGAATGGTGTTTATTATGACAGTCCAGAATACAGATGACCCACTTCTCCCTTGCACCTGTCCCCACCCAACCACAGGGGTGTTTGTTATGTGACTTTTGATCTCTGAAACACCCTGTACGTCTTTACTTCTTTTACATCATTTGAATGTTTTACCTTTTACCTTCACTTAATGTCTTGCTAGTTTTGAGGATGCTTCTGAGGACTGATTGTTTTCCCCTCCTTATAGAACAGGCACAGCACAAGTTTTTACTTTGCCATCTGTAACCTGTACTTTTCTGTGTGCGTGTGTTTGCGTGTGCAGTTTGGAAGTCATGGAAAATACGTATGTGAAAAAATTCTATTATGATGTACTTTCTCTTATTCATTGTGTTCCTTCGGTCGCCAATATCCCACTCTTTATACACAAGTTATTTTGGAAAGAATACTTTCCCAGAATTCTGACACAGAATTATGACACTTTTATGTGCTAAGGATAACAATAATCACCAAAAGGATTTGTCTTTTTAAGTGCACTGAAGTAAAGTAAGGCTGGATCACTTTTTCTGTTTCCATTGTTATTTTCTCAAGTTTCAAATAGATTTAAACAAAACAGACAAACACACAAAAACTTCCTTCACTCATAAAACAGCTTTCAAATTTCTTGAGGAAAGCAGGAAATAATTTATAGAAAGTCCTTGATGCCTACAAAAACATAGAGGCCCTTGAGACTTCAGATGACTGAAATTCTGATAAATGAAATGGAAAGACAGAGGTCAGACCTTGAGATCTGCAGAAACTTGGAAGGAATTTGGTTGCTAGGAAGTCATGTGTTTTTAAATTTACTATATAAAAAACTTTTGAAAGGATTTAAAAGAATTTAATATAAAATATTTTCTTAATTTACAGTTATTTTTATTATATGCCCTGCTTTTATTGATTTGAAATGATAATGTCAGCCTCTTTCTATCTTGCAAATGTAAAGTTATGCAGTTTAACCTCTATGCTACCATGTTACTAACACATCAGAGATTATGCCTGCAAACGCCTATTCATCCATGTTTGTACATGTGGGTCATCCCATGAAAATCAATGGGAAAGTTCCTGAATACGTAAAGTTTGTCACCTGTTTGAACTTTCTTCAGAAATCTATTTGCTTTACCACTTTTTTATACTAGAGGCTAAGGAGAGCACCCTGCTATCAGCAGATTCAGTGTAAATCCAAAATAAATCTCCTAAATCCACTGGAATCATCTGGGATTTACAGCAGAGTGTACAGGGAACGGCAGCACTTCACTAATGCCCGTGGCAGAGGGAGCCCGCATGCAGTGCTGCAAAGAGCACGGGGAAGAGACAGGAGCAAACACGGGCAGTCGGCTGGGTAGCAGGTCCCTTGGATCTGGTCTGTGCCTCCAGCACAACCCTGGGGGCCACTCATGATGAGAAAAGGCAGCAGACTGCACACAGCATCTTCCACTTAAGGAAAATCCCGCAACAGCAAAATCCCCTCCTAAACTGCATGAAAATAAAACCACGAATAGACTTGAAATATTTTGATGCAAGGTCAGTTTCACATTTTTCTTTCTACAGTCTGGCTGTAAAATGACATCAGCAATCAGCTCAGACTTTATAGCTGTACATTTGTCACCATGCCCAGAATACTCCCCTAAGGCAGTGTAGCTTGTGTGATCAAACAAGATCCCCAAAGTAGGACAGGTGGCTATCTGTCCAGAGCACCTTCCCAGTGATTCCTATTATAAATCTACATTCTTAGGATTGAGGAGAGGAAAAATAGGATCACATCCTAAAAACTACTCTGAGAAAGAGTGCAGCAGACAGTAACAGAGAGAAAAATTTGCAGTGATCTAATATTCCTATTATGTTATGATTATCTGCAGAGCTCTGGCTCTGCAGTCTTTCTCTCTTTCTCTTGCTGTAATCTATGTGGGCATTTCTATTATGCCTGTCAGCACAGCATCTGAATGCCTTCCAAGCAAGAAGAAATACTACTTCTTTTTTCCCCCTTTAAGCAAAATATGGACTTTATCTCAGCTAGCATGGAGTCCTCTAAAAATGTCAGTGTGCCGAGAAGGAGAGCATGGAGATTCATCATAGATACAACACCTCATTCTCCAGTCTGTTTTCTGTTCTGTTTATGGTTTGCATTGGGTCTCTCTGTGTCAGTGAGAACAAGCTGATGACTGTGGTATTAATAGGGTATTTATATAAGGAATAGTTCTTTAAGTACAGCGACAAGGTTAAGTGTGGTGTAGCAGCTCAAGAAGTGCTTTCGATAAAATGGGTAACTCCTCCCAGAAGAGCATCGTCTGCTTTATTTATATTGCAAAGGGCACTTAAATGTAAGATACTACTTGCAACATTAGGTCTGTATTCTATATGGTTTTGTCATGCACAGTCTCTATAGAAAGACACGGACTTACCAAAAGCCACAAAATAATCACAAGTCACTGTGTAACATGCTTTAGTTGTGGTTTCTATGATGTAAAACCCATAAAAAGATGCTCACAGTAAGTTCTGCTGTCTTGACAGGGCTTTAATTAAAGTTTCAACTCAGCCAGCCCCTGTTCTGCTGCTGTCCGAGGAAGCAGAGTAGAGCCCTCTCACCTCCATTCACATTTCAAAATGAATGAACCTGCTGACAACGCTTTGTTTGCATTTTCATTGAATAGAGGGAGAGACAGAGAGGTAATGTGTAAAGGTCCTTATGATTTTATGAACATTTATTTTACCTTCGTTCTTCATATTAGTAATTCAAACTGTCATACAGTATACTTCAAGAATGAGACAGGAAGAAGCTTGTTCACTTCTTTGTGTGTTTTTTTTTTTCCTTCTCAGAACAGTCCTTTGAAATCTTATTTGCATTGAAAATACTTATTGAAAAGCTGAGTCTCATGTCAGGGTTCCTATTCTACTCAGAGGATGTAATTTTGCTTTGTAAATTGGTCTCTCATCTTGAATGAGGAAATAAGCATCCTGGTAGATGCCAATTAGATGAACTTTTGTATCCCAAGTAGAACTGCTGAGAGCAATTTTGATGGACTGATTTTGCATTTCAATATGCTTTCAACTGGATATAAAATGTTATAAAATCAGATTGATCTATCCAGAGTTTCTCCAATCAAAAAGATTCCAGTAATGTTTAGACATTTTATTTGGACAGATTCAGAGCAAGACATTTTGATTTCTGTTTAGTTCCTAAGGCTTTTCTTTTTTTTTTTTTAACTACCTAAATATCATCTCTTAAAAAGTCAGTGTGAAAATATTTCAATTTTGCTGAAAATAAACATTGAGAATGACTCCAGCTTTTTTATTTGTGTGCTTTTGAGACTTAACTTCAAGGAAAAATCTGGAACACTGATTCCTATCAGAATCAAGTCAAACATTGAAATCCTGAAATTCTTTTGAAATGCAACTTCCATTCTCACAGCTCATCTGTAGAGGGAAATGCATTGGTTGCTTAAAATGTTTCCAGCTGCAATAATCTAAATCAGGAATTTAAAAACATTTTTTATAGATGCTGCCATTGGTAATGGCAGCACTGGGTATAATCACTGACAGGAATAGCACTGATTACTGGTATCAGTCAAAAGCACTTCCAGCTCAGACTGTCTGTCTGTCATTTAGAGCCAGCTTCCATACCCTTAATATTATATGTAGTGCCTCCAGAACTGCTGGGATTTGTACCAGGGTTTCTGGTTTACTAGAGTGTGTACTAACCTGGACTTTCACTGCTTCCTCATATCCAAGCCTGATGTTAAGGGAGTTCTAAGTAGGTTCAGGGAAACAATTTTTCAGGAGGAGGTGTCAGTCACCATCCTTCCACGAGCAGGCAGCATTGGTGTCCACTTTTAAAACCTTTTCCACCACATCCTAAACCCCCGAGGCTCCAGTGAAAGTACATCATTACTTCATCTTGCCTTTGGACAAATTATATACCAATCTTTTGCTGTAAAAATGCTTTTCTCTCAGCTCCACAGAGCTACAGACTGGTGCTATTGATGTACTGTAATCCTTGTTCATCTGGACTCACACACATAACAGCAAATCTTTTTGGAAGCAACTGTCAGGGAAGCTGAAAGGTGCTGGCCTTCCTATAAAACCACTTGTGAATTGTTAATTCTGGTTGGATTTAAAAGATCAGATTCAGCAGCAGTGGGCATTGCAGCATGAGGACAGGCACTGGCCAGTGCTCTGTGCTAAGGGATCACACCAACTGGCTGAATAGATGTTACCCAAGAAATCACTCTTCTGTAGTTCCTGAAGTCTAAAATAAAATCTTGTATCAGTGAGAGGTATTGAGTCCAGCATTGCAGGCTAAAAAGCAATCACTAATGGAAAGACAGCTCAGTGAACATAGAGACAGTGTCCTATTCTTTAAAGTAGCAATGGTAAAAGTTACTGTGCTTCACTGGAACAGAGGGAGAGTGAGCAGGAGACGCCTGTCTCCCTTCTTTTATCAGCAGTCTACATCAAGGACATTTTTCTAAGGACTTCCCAGCACGGCTAACCTTATCTCAATGACAGACCTGATGGCAGCCCTGGCTACTACTGTTGTTTTATGTAACCCTGATCAGAATAAACGTAACTGAATCAGTTATTTAAAATTAGCAACCAGAGGATGAGCTGGAGGAGCCATTCTGTGGGAAGCCTTCTCCTGCGGCAGGCTGCAAAGAGCAGCTAAGGGACTGCTCTGCAACCCAGAGTCTCCCGAGGGTGGCCATCCTCAGATGGCTGCCGTGTCCCCCACAGGCTCAATTCCCAGCCCCAGCGCACCTTCTCTGATGGAGTTTGCAAGAGACAGTGAGTAACACCAGCCCTGAGGCGCTGTGCTGCTTCCGCTGCCTCTTACAGCACCTGTGTGCACTCAGGAGAATTGGGGAGGAAGAAGAAATGTCTTTCCTAGCTTTTTGCCCTTTCTTTTGAACGGGGCTATTTCTTCAGTCACCACCTTCACAATTCCCTCCTGTGCCATGAGCTGTTTCTTTGTAGTCAAAAGGAGGCTGAATTTACCAGATGATGTCCCTTCAGCCACTAAGTCTGCATCATGGTGAATGTTTCTGTGGGCAGCCGATGTAATGACAGGGAACCTTTGAAGGGCCTGGAAGGGACAAAGGACGGAGAGCTGTGTCATCTTGATGTCTCAAAAGGCTATCAGTTTCCAGGAATAAAGAGCACCCTTATCCCTTCCACACCCTCCCAGCCATCAGATCCCACCTCCCCAGACCCATCTCCCACAAAACCCTGGGCTGTATTGCTCTTTGAAGGAGAACCCCACATTCTTCAGTCTTTACATAAAGATCTGATGCACACAAAGGCAGGCCTCTGCTTGTAATGGCAGCTAGACAAACTCATAAACAATACCTCTCATAATAGCCCAAGTTCATATGAAATCCTAGTCTTCAGGGAGCTGGAGGATAAACATGAATCTGCGTTGTTCTTTGCAAATGCTGAAGATCAGAGCCTTAAATAGAAAGTTCTACAGCAAATGACAGCTTTGTCTCTTTAAATGCCTGCCCCACAGTTTTGGGGGATGAAGTTTGACTCTTTATTATAGGTTACTAGAAGCACAAGAAACACTTTGCTACAGCTAAGAAAAGCCTTCAAATCATTATGAGTTTAAAGCTTCACATTGTTCATGCTGTTGGGTTAGCAGCTTCCTAACTGCTGTAACTTTTGTAGCTGCAGAAAATGGCATGTTGCAGTTCAGAACTGTTTGGGAGAAAGTATCTATTGCATACAGATGGAGGGGTTGGAATTTTTTACCCCCAGGAGGGCTCTCTGAAATGGAATATATCAAAACCAACCCATAAACTTTTCACATTCTCATATAAAGACACTTGCATGTATGCACACACGCACATTTTGGTGCACCGCTTTGTTCTGACTTACATCCAGTGACAGCCCTTCATCTTGTAGGCCAAGTTTGCTTTAGCCATTTCTTTTCCAGACAGAGCTGGCCTAGTATCTTCACCTCACTTTATTCAGCTAGCCTGCTGAGAGGTCGAAGTTAGAAGTATAGTTTCCAGACACTCTCTGTATAACCAGTGCCATGATACAGTCACCTTCAGAAAGATTATCCAGGTCATCTTGCCCCTAGGAAACTTGGAAAATGGCAAAAGAAAAAAAAAGTCCTTAACAGAAGGTTCAAAAGCCTTTGGATTGCTTGGCACAAGGCATGGGGGGAAAACACCAGCCTAATCCCCTGCTTGAGCTTCTTTTTGTTGGTGGTCAGCTAGTGTTGCTGACCTGGACCTCTCAGACAACACAAAGGGTTACCTGGCAAATGTTTCTACAGTGCTTTGGAAACATGAAATGCAGATTTGATGCAGTCCCACTGAAGGCTGCAGCCTTGTCTGGAAGAAAGTGAAGGCAAAATCTGTCCTCGTTACATTGCATGTTTTTCCTCTCAACAAACCAAATTGCCAAAGTTCAGAATGTTTCACTGCAAAACACTTTCCTCAGAGGAAGAAAGCGAAGCTAATGAACCTGGGAGAGGAAAACTCAGTTAGCAATACAGAACCTCTCCTATTCATGAAGAACCCTGTTTCAACCTGCCACATTGAACAGTCATTATTAATCTCATTTCACAGCACTGATTACATTAACATTATTCTATTGTACAATACTATGTAACACTGAAACCTTGAGGAGTTAGAAGCTAAACAGTGAGGCTAACAAGAAGAACCCATTACTCCACAAGCTAAAAATATCTGACCTGTGGCTGCTGCAACTTGAGCAGGAAAGATCCACTTCCTAATAAACTATTCAGAGAGAGGGAGAAAGAGAGAGAGAACAGGCTGAACCTTTTACAAGATGCTATGTGCAAGTTTTTTCTTGGCTAACATTTTTTCAGTCATGACAGCTCTCAGTCAATTCCAGATGAAAGCAGCTGCTTCGCTAGAATGGGCTGCAGCTTTCCTGACTTCTCTCTCTGGGCCTCATGTCTGTCAGAATTTGATATAAAAACTTTCACTAAAAAGCATATGTAAGCCTTTTTTTTTGTTATGAAAATATTCTTGCAATAATCTTTAAAGCTACCACATGTTCCATTGCCTCAGAAATGTGTTCTCTGTAGTACCTTTTTTCAATATTCTCTTTATAACTACTCAATATGTGGCTTTTTTACTTATTTTGACTGTATATGTAAATTCCATGATATGTTGCTGTTCTCTGTCATTAGGTGGGTGTTATTTGATTTTAGCATTCAATTAACATTAAGAAAATGGAAACATTGAGGCACATTCCGACTTTTGGCACTTTTGCTTATTTTCACAAATCCTATATGCTGTTCTTGTGGCAGAACCCTTTACGAAGCAAGTAACATTTCAGGGCCCAATTCTATCAAGTGCTGAGTACTTCCAGCAAAGTGCTCAAGTCCCTTCACAAAGGGACCTAGGTAGCAAGGTCTTTTTTGGTATTGGATTCTCCTTCAAAGAGGTGTCTGCGTTCCCACTTAAGTTTAGAAAAGTCAATCTCTCTGCAGCAAATCCTTCTCTACGGGATTTCTTATTGACCGCACTGAGCTCCTTCTGCAGCATGCTGGCTCTTGCTATCTCACTCTGACTTGCTGAACTCTTCCCTCTCACTTTGTAGGGAACTTCACCACTGTACTCAGGGGAGCAAATTTTGCCTCAAGAGCTCCTTGTCTGTGTCTAAATCCCTCTGCCCTGTGTAAATTTCCCAGCACCCAGGTCTGGATGTCTACCTGAGCTACCTGCTGCAATGAGAGCCACCACCTTATTTTGGGTGCTTAAAAACTGAGAAATCTAAAAGCAAAGGCAATCTTTGAATATGCTGTACTTTAAAATCAGTGAGTCCGTTTGCATTTTGCTTTCTGCCTGCTACTCCTTCACAATCCATCTGTTGGATCCATACCAGCAGTCAGAACCACATGACTTGCACTACAGGATGAAATGACTTTAAATGGCAACGTGGCACTAGTACAGCATTACCATCTCAGCAGCAGACAGTGTGAGATTAATGTCACAATTAGCAAGTGGATGTTTGATATCTTAACCTCAAGGATTCATGGCACTTGTAAATCTGTAGGGGCTCAGTTGGGTGCTCAGTTGTTACAGATCACAGAGATAACGTAAACAGGCATTTACTGGGGCCTGGTGGAACCAGAAGGTTTCTGTTTGCATGAATAGTCTTTTTAAAAGGTAGAAATCTTGTTATAATATAAACACCAAGGTATATGTATATAAACATTGTTTTATGGAAGAAAATGTAATAAACCTAAATTCAGTGAACGGAAGTTAAAAGCAACTCCATATTAAATACTGGAAGGGGAAAGCAGCAGCTCCTTCATACTTGTGAGCTCAGGGATGATAAATTTAAGCAAATATTGTGGGAAGAATTCCTCACTATCCCTGTCAACCTGAAGAAAAATATAAATGAGAATAGCAAAATATCGAGCACTATCACCTTTGCATACCCTGAGCTGGGAGGACTAAGGCATAGCAAGCAGACCTGATTTTGAGAGTTTTCAGGACGCCACCTGTAAGTTAGTGCCCACAGGCCCCACTGTGTACCTAAACCAAATAAAGAACACTTAGATCTTGCAGGGTCTAGCCCTTAATGATGGGGGTACTACTGCTCTCTGCTGTTGCAAAGTCAGACTCAGTAAAACATGGCTGAATGCAAACCAAC
The DNA here is from genome assembly GCF_000699105.1 of Pygoscelis adeliae. Classification (NCBI taxonomy): domain Eukaryota; kingdom Metazoa; phylum Chordata; class Aves; order Sphenisciformes; family Spheniscidae; genus Pygoscelis; species Pygoscelis adeliae. The sequence goes on from NW_008825150.1 coordinate 4,023,895, forward strand.
TCTGAGAAAATGAAAGCTGCTGCCTAGAGCTATGCAGAGAACCGGCATTCCCCATCAGGGAAGATTCTGAGATTTTCACCATTTCTCTTTGTTTCTGCTTTTAACAGATGCTGGTAGTTCTTCATACATGAAAAGGGAAATAGTTGGGATCTATCAAAATATTTTATTTCAACAAAACAAACTGTTTTGTCTGAGCTTTGAAACTTTTCAGTTATAATATGCAAAATTAAAAAAATAAAAATGGTTTTGAGAGGGAGAAAATGAGTGTTATTTAGTCTGAAAATGTACCTGTCCTTCATTTAAGTCCCTTTCCTTTGAGCCTGGCTACTTTCACCTTGTTTCTCTAGTTCCTGTTCTCTGAAGTCCCAAAATTGTTATAGAAGTATTTTCTCTGCCTTATGTGGCTTTTCAGAGGGAGATTTATTTAGAATTTCAGATTACTTAACAGTATGAAAAACACTGGCTGTAAATGACCTCTAAAGTAAATGATAGCTTGTTTATTCCAAAGAAGAGCTATAATGTATTTTATTAAGATCTAGCTGTCATTTTACTTTCATGTGAGTTCTACTTACAGTCTCTCTTTAACTAATGCCTTCTTTTTTTCAATGGAAGAAACCCTGTTTTTTCTAACTGTTCTCTATTCTAAGCACTGAATTGAAGCACATTAGATTAAATAAGACACATTATTCAACAGGGTCATTATTGATCCCATGTAAAATAAAAACAAGGAAAGAGAGAAGAAAATAAACTTAGACATTGACACACATACACATAAGAATTCAGTGGAAATTCTCAAAGAGCCAACATATAAACTAACTGCTAATTGCTGTTCTATTACTAATACAATATATAGTGAACATCAATTTTAAGCAGAACTCCTAAACAAGGTTTGTATTGGCTTTCCAATAATACAATACGGGAGAAAAAAGTTGTCAGATCAAACTAAGCATGAGTTAAAAATATCCCCTATAGTACGTCATGTTATTGATGTTAAGCAGAACAATCCTTAATTCACGGTGAGCTCTGATCAAAACTCAGCGGCATGACGTGATCCACCTATAACTACAGCGGGTATAGCTCACAAACCAACTAACTGCCTGTTTTACAGGGAAAAAATGCACTTAAAGGAGACATTAAGGTTTCCTTTTTACAAATCTCTATTCGTAACAGGAATGAACATGATGTCCCCTTAAGCTGCAGCTCTTTAGCACAGCTTCAATCAACGCACACAGCTTGTAAAAATATCCTCAGTTCTACTATGTTCTTTCCCCTCATAACCCAAACAGAGTATCAGTCCATCTCATTCCTCTCTACACACAAAACCAGCTATCACGAAACCAGCCACTGAACAGTGCTGCTAGGTAGCAAATTGTAGTTTTATATCTTTTGCGTAAGATCCCATACGAATGCATCTCCTGGCTGTATAATTCCCTCTTACAGCTTCTTGCTCCTATGTGGACAGGATTTGCACCCATGGGTAAACACAGCACTTTTGATCAATGCCGTGTTCAGCATGTAAGTGCCCTTGGATCTTAGGTCTCAGATGATCCTCCTATGTGCTTCTTCAGAATTTATGATTTGTTTTTAATGGACTGTACCAAGGATAAGAAGCTTTCACAACGCTCATCATCAGAGTCTCACTGTCCTGTGATTTATATGCCATTCCTATGCTTTTAAAATGTTATAGAAAAGGGCTGGATTTATGGCAAGTTTTCTACAATGTTATAGAAAGTGGGTTTAGGACATGCAATGTATCTTATAGATACACATTATAAGGAGGGTATATTACCTTTTCTGAGTGTCTTGCAACCTTCATTGACACTAATAAGATTTACATGTCCCAGTGGACAAAAGAATGGACTGCAGAGTCTTTAATTCAATTTATTAGAATGAGTGGCTGACTCAGAGTTGAGAAGGAGCATGACCTTTCCACATCAGTTGTTTGCTCCTAGGGCCAATGTAGAAAAACTCCTTGTAATCCTCAGGGAGGAAAATATTCTTTGGGTGTTTCTGGAGTGGCCTTTCTGGCTATTTGGGCCCCAGTACAGCAGTTCTACAGTACAGCAGTTTTACTTGCTTAAACGTTTCTTTTCATGTTCTCAGTGACTGATGTTTTTGCTAAATCAGGGCCTTGGGAAGTGTTTCATCTTCAAAGATAAAGCAGTGCAAAAGTAAGTACATCACAGGATGACTTGTTTCCTTCTCTAAGATTTTGCTTATTGCCAGTTCTCAAGGGAAGACTTAAGATTTTTTTTCCTCTCATGATAAAAGGAGTCAAACATTGGAGCAGGTTGCCCAGAGAAGTTGTGGATGCCCTGTTCCTGGAAGTGTTCAAGTGTAGGTTGGATAGGGCTTTGAGCAACCTGGTCTAGTGAAAGATGTCCCTGCCCATGGCAAGGGGGGTGGAACTAGCTGATCTTTAAAGGTTCCTTCCAACCCAAACCATTCTGTGATTCTATGATCCTTAATCCCTCTGGATGCTTCCTGGGATTAGATGCGGGAAAACAGAAGAATAAATGGGGATGCAGTAAAAGCAAATATTTAGTTAAAAGAGAAAAGGGGAAGAAGACTGACAGAAACCTAGGAAAGGGAACTCTAGAATGCATGTAGAGATATCTTGTCACTGAAGTGGTCCATATCCCAGATAAGACCTCATGGATGTTTCACTTGTAACTTTTCAACTTCAGAACAGATGAAAGTAGTCAAGGTCTAGTCTATTTCTTGGAATTGTAGGGATAATAATATTAGTAATCAATCAGACATAAAAAATAAAACCCTAGTGTCCTTGCCTACATAGAAACCCTCTTAGCAATGTTTAAGGTTGATGCACAGCGCTTCATACCCTTTATGTAAGAGAGGGACACACCATCGGTACCAGTTCAATGCATGAACAAAATTATCTCACACAGCCAATCGAGCTGGATTTGCAGTGCTGCAATTGCAGGTTTTGGATGCCAGTTTCAAATTAAAGTAAAGATGGGTCATTCAAACATTCATGGACTATCAAAGCCACATGTACAATAGTGTAACGATGGCACAAACTAAAAACAACTTAATGGCAATGCACTGAAAGCTGGCAGCTTTTGAGCATTCCTTCTGTTGGTTAATGCTGCCTGTTGAAGACTTTGCAAAGTAAGCAAAAGCAATAATGTTCTTTACAACAAATCCTTTCTTTTCTCTTTTGCTATCTTCAAGAGTCCATACCCACAATAAATGCTGAAGAAACTTAGGAAATGGAATATACAGAATCAGAACTGTAGTTCTTGAAATGAGAAGCTCAAAGAGAGTTATGAAGAGGTGTTGATGTCAAACGCAGCAAATCTTTTGTCATCTTATCCCATGCATTCCTGGAGATCATCTAAAGTACAAGGGCAGGGGTGGGATTACCAGTTTGATACCACTACTACCCCAGAGTATTTACATATCCCACATATGCTGTGCTTAAGCATCTTGTTATGGTCAAAGGAAGGACCACATCTTATACCAGAAGCCAAAATTTTATTGTTAATCTAATTTAAAGATTTGACTGTACAATCAAAACACAGAAAACAGTTAATGTTAGTTAGTTTAAATGCAGTTTAGATTTTCCAGATTAAAAACATACATCTCATCAACAATATTATAGTTAAAAGTTGTAATAAAAACCTCCTCCTAGTATCTAATGCTTTTTCTCTGGTACTACATTTACCTCTCCGCTGTTCCTCTAGCTGCTAATGCTGATGGTGTTTGTCTGAGGGAAGAGGTGTGACAGCAAGTTGTCCTCCTGAGATATTTGCTGGGAGGACTATGATGTTCATGGCAGGGTTTTTTTCTCTTCTTTGCCGGGAGGAGCATGATGTTGGTATTGATGGCTGTTTCCTCCTTGCTCTAGGGGCCACTTGGGTCCATTTCTGTATATTTGTTAACATGCTCTACACCCTGATTTTTCTTCCTTGGTCCACAACTCTTATGCTGCACCTAACTTTACTATTTATGGTAGGGTTTATACACATAAGACACTTTTCTGTTATACCTACAACTGGTTTTACCCAGCTCCTAGGTTGGCAGTGCCCTCACTGGTGAGTTACTGAAAGCCCTGGGGCCTCTGATATTATCCTACACTCAAACCTTTGCAGCCACCACTACTGCACCATAACCTTACAGTTATGGTGTAAGGTTACTATAACCTTTTATGCTTCATCATTAGTCTAGGGTCACAGATAGTTCATCCTACACAGCCGAATTACTTGCTATTCCTATTTATATAAAAACTTTTAACAACAGACGTTATACCAATTATACAAAGCTAAGCAAAACTAAAACAAAAAAGATAAGAGCCACCTGCTCATTAGACAATTCCTGATGCAGATAAACAAGCTGAAACAAAGTTCCAAGCTAGTTGAGACTAGTCCATACAAAACCTCACAAGCCCTCCGGCCTGTGTTAACTTCACGCAAAGCTTGTGGCTTGTTATCAGCAACAGCAATAACTGTATTTACTAATGCATGCGGCTACACAGGGCACTCTTAAGTAAGAAGAAGAGATTCCAAGGGATCCGGTCCTTTTTTTACTATTTAATGATTAATTTCACATCTCTGAAATGTACAGTACTTGAACTGAAAGTTAAGGTGACAGCTGACAATAGGATTAAGGGTTTGGACAAGAACAGTTTTGAGAAACCTAAATTCTCAATGCATCGAGAACCCTGAGAAAAGAGAAAAGGGCTCATCTTGGTTTAAAGTGCTAATTTACCTTCTGTCATTCACTTCTCAAGGACTGGACCAGATTTCTAGTCTAGGGTAGATTTAAAACTAGGAGTAGGGCTAGAATTTGGGAAAGTGCAGGCCGAGGAGCCCAGGTTCCTGCTGCACCTTGGAGGTCCCCTGGAGCTGGGAAGAGGACTCATGCCATTTTGCTCAAAACTATTTTTCCTTAACCCCTTGTTGGCTCCTGTCTCATACCTACCTTTACATTTTTAAACGAGGTAGGACCAAGATCAGGGTTACAGCTAGGATTTTGGAAAGTACAGGCTCATGAGCCCAGGTTCCTGCTGCAACTTGGAGGTCCCTGAGTGTACAGAATAGGTTTCAAACCGTTGAAGACACCTTTTCTTCATCATTCTCTGCTCATGGGATCAACTTCATTTCTAGCTAAGGCAAAAATTGCAGTTAGGATTAGGGATTGGGAAAGTTGTTTTCTATTATTTAGTGCCTTTTCTATGGAAAGTGCAGACACATACCTGGGAAGATTTTCAGAAACCTCTGGCTACCTTTCCTCTGGAAGTCATGTTTTATGTTTCCATCTGGTCTCAAACATTTCTTTCCCTTGTGAATAATAACCCATTTTCAACAAAAATGGGAAGATGGTTTTTCTGTGTGTACATGGAGAGAAAAGTATAAAAAGTCTACCATGTACGAAAAACACATGGCAAGGTATCACGGTCTTCCCTCTTCCCCCTGCCCCCAAACACAGCCTGTTCACTGTAGTCCTCCTCCCGCCTCACTTTTTAGCCCTCCCTGGGAATTCAGGCACAGTTCGGGTCACTGCAGGCCTATGGCAGGGTCAGGCTTCAGTGCCAGGTGCGTGCCAGTGCAGGTCTGGCACTGCCCACCACGGGCTGCTGCCCGAGTTTAGATGCTCAGCGATTCCGCAAGGTAAGTTCGGAGATATTTAATGAGTTTGAAGGATTAGCCAGCCTTGAGGAGAGAGTGATCCAGCTCACCATCTGGGGTAATCCAGGCCAAGCGGGATACAGGTGACCTGGCTTACACCCCACGTAGTATGAGGATCATGCCAGGTTCTCTACGAAAATGAACCTGGGTGTCCGGGCTCCCTCTCCCCGCGCCTTCCCTGCCTCCCTTAGCCAACCGAGCTCCGTATCTGTGCGTGGGAAGA